>NC_084586.2:10315000-10327500 GCF_033978685.3 Nerophis lumbriciformis | reverse complement strand
GCAGCAGCCTAAGCAGGGAAGCCCAGACTTCCCTCTCCTCAGCCACTTCGTCCAGCTCCTCCCGGGGGATCCCGAGGCGTTCCCAGGCCAGCCGGGAGACATAGTCTTCCCAACGTGTCCTGGGTCTTCCTCGTGGCCTCCTACCGGTCGGACATGCCCTAAACACCTCCTTAGGGAGGCGCTCGGGTGGCATCCTGACCAGATGCCCGAACCACCTCATCTGGCTCCTCTCGATGTGGAGGAGCAGCGGCTTTACTTTGAGCTCCTCCCGGATGACAGAGCTTCTCACCCTATCTCTAAGGGAGAGCCCCGCCACCCGGCGGAGGAAACTCATTTCGGCCGCTTGTACCCGTGATCTTGTCCTTTCGGTCATAACCCAAAGCTCATGACCATAGGTGAGGATGGGAACGTAGATCGACCGGTAAATTGAGAGCTTTGCCTTCCGGCTCAGCTCCTTCTTCACCACAACGGATCGATACAGCGTCCGCATTACTGAAGACGCCGCACCGTTCCGCCTGTCGATCTCACGATCCACTCTTCCCTCACTCGTGAACAAGACTCCGAGGTACTTGAACTCCTCCACTTGGGGCAAGATCTCCTCCCCAACCCGGAGATGGCACTCCACCCTTTTCCGGGCGAGAACCATGGACTCGGACTTGGAGGTGCTGATTCTCATCCCAGTCGCTTCACACTCAGCTGCGAACCGATCCAGTGAGAGCTGAAGATCCTGGCCAGATGAAGCCATCAGGACCAAATCATCTGCAAAAAGCAGAGACCTAATCCTGCAGCCACCAAACCAGATCCCCTCAACGCCTTGACTGCGCCTAGAAATTCTGTCCATAAAAGTTATGAACAGAATCGGTGACAAAGGGCAGCCTTGGCGGAGTCCAACCCTCACCGGAAACGTGTCCGACTTACTGCCGGCAATGCGAACCAAGCTCTGACACTGATCATACAGGGAGCGGACCGCCACAATCAGACAGTCCGAAACCCCATACTCTCTGAGCACTCCCCACAGGACTTCCCGAGGGACACGGTCGAATGCCTTCTCCAAGTCCACAAAGCACATGTAGACTGGTTGGGCAAACTCCCATGCACCCTCAAGGACCCTGCCGAGAGTATAGGGCTGGTCCACAGTTCCACGACCAGGACGAAAACCACACTGTTCCTCCTGAATCCGAGGTTCGACTATCCGGCGTAGCCTCCTCTCCAGTACACCTGAATAGACCTTACCGGGAAGGCTGAGGAGTGTGATCCCACGATAGTTAGAACACACCCTCCGGTTCCCCTTTTTAAAGAGAGGAACCACCACCCCGGTCTGCCAATCCAGAGGTACTGCCCCCGATGTCCACGCGATGCTGCAGAGTCTTGTCAACCAAGACAGCCCTACAGCATCCAGAGCCTTAAGGAACTCCGGGCGGATCTCATCCACCCCCGGGGCCTTGCCACCGAGGAGCTTTTTAACTACCTCAGCAACCTCAGCCCCAGAAATAGGAGAGCCCACCACAGACTCCCCAGGCACTGCTTCCTCATAGGAAGACGTGTTGGTGGGATTGAGGAGGTCTTCGAAGTATTCCCTCCACTGATCCACAACTTCCGCAGTCGAGGTCAGCAGAACACCATCCGCACCATACACGATGTTGGTAGTGCACTGATTCCCCTTCCTGAGGCGGCGGATGGTGGTCCAGAATCGCTTCGAAGCCGTCCGGAAGTCGTTTTCCATGGCTTCCCCGAACTCCTCCCATGTCCGAGTTTTTGCCTCCGCGACCGCTGAAGCCGCACACCGCTTGGCCTGTCGGTACCTGTCCGCTGCCTCAGGAGTCCCATGAGCCAAAAGAACCCGATAGGACTCCTTCTTCAGCTTGACGGCATCCCTCACCGCCGGTGTCCACCAACGGGTTCTAGGATTACCGCCACGACAGGCACCAACTACCTTGCGGCCACAGCTCCAATCAGCCGCCTCGACAATAGAGGTGCGGAACATGGTCCACTCGGACTCAATGTCCAGCACCTCCCTCGTGACATGTTCAAAGTTCTTCCGGAGGTGGGAATTGAAACTCTCTCTGACAGGAGACTCTGCCAGACGTTCCCAGCAAACCCTCACAATGCGTTTGGGCCTGCCAGGTCTGTCCGGCATCCTCCCCCACCATCGCAGCCAACTCACCACCAGGTGGTGATCGGTAGAAAGCTCCGCCCCTCTCTTCACCCGAGTGTCCAAAACATGAGGCCGCAAATCCGATGACACAACTACAAAGTCGATCATAGAACTGCGGCCTAGGGTGTCCTGGTGCCAAGTGCACATATGGACACCCTTATGCTTGAACATGGTGTTCGTTATGGACAATCCGTGACGGGCACAAAAGTCCAATAACAAAACACCACTTGGGTTCAGATCCGGGCGCCCATTCTTCCCAATCACGCCTCTCCAGGTTTCACTGTCGTTGCCAATATGAGCGTTGAAGTCCCCCAGTAGAACGAGGGAATCACCCGGGGGAGCACTCTCAAGTACTCCCTCGAGTGAATCCAAAAAGGGCGGGTACTCTGAGCTGCTGTTTGGCGCGTAAGCGCAAACAACAGTCAGGACCCGGCCCCCCACCCGAAGGCGGAGGGAAGCTACCCTCTCGTCCACCGGGTTGAACTCCAACATGCAGGCTCTGAGTCGGGGGGCAACAAGAATTGCCACCCCAGCCCGTCGCCTCTCACTGCTGGCAACGCCAGAGTGGAAGAGAGTCCAGCCCCTCTCGAGAGAACTGGTTCCAGAGCCCTTGCTGTGCGTCGAGGTGAGTCCGACTATATCCAACCGGAACTTCTCTACCTCGCGCACTAGCTCAGGCTCCTCCCCCCCCCAGCGAGGTGACGTTCCACGTCCCAAGAGCTAGCTTCTGTAGCCGAGGATCGGACCGCCAAGTGCCCTGCCTTCGGCTACCGCCCAGCTCACATTGCACCCGACCTCTATGGCCCCTGCTATGGGTGGTGAGCCCATTGGAGGGGGGACCCACGTTGCCTCTTCGGCCACCAGGCGCTCGCCATCGTGCCCCAACTCCGGGCCTGGCTCCGGAGGGGGGCCCCGGTGACCCGCGTCCGGGCGAGGGAAATCTGAGTCTCGGTTCTTGCATTTCCATAGAAGTCTTCGAGCTGCTCTTTGTCTGATCCCTCACCTAGGACCTGTTTGTCTTGGGAGACCCTACCAGGGGGCATGGAAGCCCCCGGACAACATAGCTCCTAGGATCATTGGGACACGCAAACTCCTCTACCACGTTAAGGTGGCAGCTCAGAGAGGAGTATAGTATATATCTGATAGTATAGTATATATCTGATAGTATATATCTGATAGTATATATCTGTATCATGAATCAATTTAAGTGGACCCCGACTTAAACAAGTTGAAAAACTTATTTGGGTGTTAGCATTTAGTGGTGAATTGTACGGAATATGTACTGTACTGTGCAACCTACCGTATTTTTCGGAGTATAAGTCGCACCGGGGTATAAGTCGCACCTGCCGAAAAAATGCATAATAAAGAAGGAAAAAAACATATATAAGTCGCACTGAAGCACGGCCAAACTATGATTAAAAACTGCGACTTATAGTCCGAAAAATACGGTACTAATAAAAGTCTCAATCAATCAATCAAAAAACAATCAATCAAAAAAATAAACACAACAGAACAAATACCCAGAACCCCTTGCAGCACTAACTCTTCCGGGACGCTACAATATACACCCCCTCCCCCACCCTCCCCGACCTCAACCCCGCCCACCTCAACCTCCTCATGCTCTCTCAGGGAGAACATGTCCCAAATTCCAAGCTGCTGTTTTGAGGCATGTTAAAAAAAAAAATGCACTTTGTGACTTCAATAATAAATATGGCAGTGCCATGTTGGCATTTTTTTTCCATAACTTGAGTTGATCTATTTTGGAAAACCTTGTTACATTGTTTAATGCATCCAGCGGGGCATCACAACAAAATTAGGCATAATAATGTGTTAATTCCACGACTGTATATATCGGTATTAGAGATGCGCGGATAGGCAATTATTTCATCCGCAACCGCATCACAAAAGTCGTCATCCACCCGCCATTCACCCGAACTAACATTTTATCAAATCCACACCCGCCCGCCACCCGCCCGTTGTTATATATCTAATATAGACGATGCAAGGCATTAGTGAGGTTAGAAAGCTTTTGCCTGTTGAAGAAAGGAGACTGATCCAATGCAGCAGAGACATTCAATGCGTGCCACGCATTAATATCTCTTGGCCACGCATTAGTGGCTAAGAGATATTAATGCGTGATAATATTATTTATCATTATTATAATATTATTGTCATTTCCATTAAGAAAGTGTTGACTATTGTTGCCAATGCCCTCAGATCAGGAGTGCGTTCCATCCTCACACTTTGTGTGCGCAGTTGCAGCAAGCAGAAGTTAAAAAAACGTTTTAGAAAGACTAGGCCTATATTGCCGTTAGGTAAAAAAAATGTTCTGAATTTATTTCAATGAATATTAACTTGTTAACGTTATAATGCTCAAATAGGGACGAGGGCGGGGTGCAGAGTGAAACAGTGAACAATTTCGCGACAAAGATGAACCTTTTATTGATTGATCTGCAGCCATGACAAAATATCAGACAATCTCCATTGTCAACGACAGGCAGGAAAATAAAGATAAACACATAGCCTATGTTGTAGGCATAGGCATAGGCTCATACGTTTTTAAGTTGAAATAAAAAAAAAAAAAAAAAAATGTGCCTCATAAGCCTTAGGCTGTCAATCACGCGCACAAACTTAAATTATACAATAACATATGTATGTCATCCCTATTTAAACAAAAATAAATTAAATAAATAATAATAATAAATTACCTGCAACTTATTGGCCAAGGCAAATAGCTGAAGGGGGGAAATCAAACCCATCAGACTGCACTTTATCATCAAACTTGAATTATAATGAAATAAGACGGTCGCGACAAACAAAGCAGGCTAAATAGCCTTACATTGTAGCCAATCGGAGATGCGCTTCACTTGAAAGCGAGGCCAAATAATTAACACACAGTAGTATATCTCGAATAGAAAAAAACCACAATAAACAACGCAATTGCCTTAATTCCTTTGCATTGTAGTGCGCCCAAACAACACGTAACCATCAAAATTATTCAGCTGACCGAACTCAATATAGGTTAGACATGGGCTTATTTGGTATAGCCTATAGGTAACGTAGACTAATTCGTTTAACATATCCAACCGTATGTCTACTTACTTTTTTTTTTGTTAGCACTATGCAGGAATAAAATGACATCTACAGTGCCAGGATTCAGGCGAGAGCGCCTGGCCTCTAAAATGCGCCCTGCTGCGCTGAAGGAGCGCTCACTTGCGCCACTTGTTGCTGGGACGCATAGGATTCTCTTGGCAAGGTGTTGTAGTCGTGGGAATGATTGTCCTTGTTTCCCCCGAAAAGGGGAACGGCGGACGAAACTGCTCATGCTCAGGGTGTTTGTGGAGGTTTGGGGTTTTGCACAAATGTGATGCACCATGTTAGATGTCCCGGTTTTGTGACTGTCGTAGACATAAACAGCGTCGCAGCTCTTGCAAATCACGTAGCCAGCATTGCTATCATCCTGATTTACAACCTCATAAAAACGAGTCCACGCTGAACTTTTCTGGTCTTTTTTTTCCCTGGTCTTTAGTATTCCATTTTTTAGTTTGTCGGGTACCACGCTGCCGGCGTTGCCATCTTTTTTTTTTTTTTTTTTTCTGTTGTGTTGTGTTGTGGTGTGCTGCAGTGCCTGTTTCAAAGAGTGCTGCTCGTTTTTCGTATGTGGGTAACAACATTTAACTATGTATATATATTTCCGAATTGGTTCAACTGCCACCCGCCCTAATCTATTTAAAATCTATTTTTTTCGTCATGTCACCCGCCCGACCTGCGGATTATCCGCGGACTCCGCGGTTGTGTCCGCAAACCGCGCATCTCTAATCGGTATCGGTTGATATCGGAATCGGTAATTAAGAGTTGGACAATATCGGATATCGGCAAAAAAGCCATTATCGGACATCTCTATTAAAAAGGATAAATAAATGGTCCCATTAGAAAGGGTAAACAATGTCTGTTTGTTAGTACATCTTAATAGGTCAATATTGTCCGGTTCTTTCAGGGAGGAACCAGGTGGACACGTTCTTGGAGGAGCACGGGGCCGCAGGGATCCAGCACATTGCGCTGCACACAAGCGACATTATATCCGCAACCCGCATGATGGCAGACGCCGGCGTGCCTTTTTACCTGAACCCTGCTGCATACTACTCCCAGGTTTGAACGGTGACACGCATATCTGAGACACTTAGAGTGAAGTGCGTTCGTATGAACAATTACAGTTGCAACTCAACTGCCTCGCACAACTGTAACAGTGAATACCGTATTTACCGGATTATGGACCACCACGCCCACTAGATTTTAGGAAAAAAATATGTTTCCATGTACAAACCCTGTTTCCATATGAGTTGGGAAATTGTGTTAGATGTAATTACAAACAGAATACAATGATTTGCAAATCATTTTCAACCCATATTCAGTTGAATATGCTACAAAGACAACATATTTGATGTTAAAACTGATAAACATTTTTTTTTTTTTGCAAATCATTAACTTTAGAATTTGATGCCAGCAACACGTGACAAAGAAGTTGGGAAAGGTGGCAATAAATACTGATAAAGTTGAGGAATGCTCATCAAACACTTATTTGGAACATCCCACAGGTGAACAGGCAAATTGGGAACAGGTGGGTGCCATGATTGGGTATAAAAGTAGATTCCATGAAATGCTCAGTCATTCACAAACAAGGATGGGGCGAGGGTCACCACTTTGTCAACAAATGCGTGAGCAAATTGTTGAACAGTTTAAGAAAAACCTTTCTCAACCAGCTATTGCAAGGAATTTAGGGATTTCACCATCTACGGTCCGTAATATCATCAAAGGGTTCAGAGAATCTGGAGAAATCACTGCACTTAAGCAGCTAAGCCGTGACCTTCGATCCCTCAGGCTGTACTGCATCAACAAGCGACATCAGTGTGTAAAGGATATCACCACATGGGCTCAGGAACACTTCAGAAACCCACTGTCAGTAACTACAGTTGGTCGCTACATCTGTAAGTGCAAGTTAAAACTCTCCTATGCAAGGCGAAAACCGTTTATCAACAACACCCAGAAACGCCGTCGGCTTCGCTGGGCCTGAGCTCATCTAAGATGGACTGATACAAAGTGGAAAAGTGTTCTGTGGTCTGACGAGTCCACATTTCAAATTGTTTTTGGAAACTGTGGACGTCGTGTCCTTCGGACCAAAGAGGAAAAGAACCATCCGGATTGTTATAGGTGCAAAGTTGAAAAGCCAGCATGTGTGATGGTATGGGGGTGTATTAGTGCCCAAGACATGGGTAACTTACACATCTGTGAAGGCGCCATTAATGCTGAAAGGTACATACAGGTTTTGGAGCAACATATGTTGCCATCCAAGCAACGTTACCATGGACGCCCCTGCTTATTTCAGCAAGACAATGCCAAGCCACGTGTTACATCAACGTTGCTTCATAGTAAAAGAGTGCGGGTACTAGACTGGCCTGCCTGTAGTCCAGACCTGTCTTCCATTGAAAATGTGTGGCGCATTATGAAGCTAAAAAACGGAGACCCCCGGACTGTTGAACAACTTAAGCTGTACATCGAGCAAGAATGGGAAAGAATTCCACCTGAGAAGCTTCAAAAATGTGTCTCCTCAGTTCCCAAACGTTTACTGAGTGTTGTTAAAAGGAAAGGCCATGTAACACAGTGGTGAACATGCCCTTTCCCAACTACTTTGGCACGTGTTGCAGCCATGAAATTCTAAGTTAATTATTATTTGCAAAAAAAAAAATAAAGTTTATGAGTTTGAACATCAAATATGTTGTCTTTGTAGTGCATTCAATTGATTATGGGTTGAAAATGATTTGCAAATCATTGTATTCCGTTTATATTTACATCTAACACAATTTCCCAACTCATATGGAAACGGGGTTTGTATAAGCCGTACTGAACTATAAGCCGCAGATATATACTGTATACGTTGTGAAATGAGGTATTTACACAGAATTGTTTCCAAACAGTGTCTGTAACACGGCAGTAAAATGGCCGATCAAACAAAACAGAAGCCATCGTCATGGACCCACTCGCGGCAGAAGCGTGCTTCCAATTCAGCTAAATGGACTCAATAACTCCACGGTGACGCCTTGGTGAATTTACTGAAGAATTTGTGAAACTGGAACAATACGAAAATAATGCCATTGAAAGTTAATAATATTAACATAGACACTCGTAAACGTGTTAGCATATTAGCAAATGCACTTTTGTTTGATCAGCCATTTTACTGTCGTGTAGGCCCCGTTTGGAAACAGTTAAAGTATGTCAATAAACATTTAAAATATTTCGTACCGGTATATATCTGCGGCTTAAAGTAGTTTCCCTGCGTTATGTCTCTTACACTAAAATTAGGTCACACGAGATGTAAATGTGTATCGTTAGCGTTTTTTTAATGTTTTTTACTGGGCTAATAGAAGACTTCCTTTCGCTTAATTGCTACACATAACAATACACCAAAAAAAGAAAAACATATGTGTTCTTGTCTTCCATAAGGACTGTGAATGATAGGGAAAATTCCAAAAAGGTTGCAGTTCCCCTTTAAGTGTAGCAGCGCTAGCTAAACGGCTAATAGTTTTGTGTTTTATCAATGGCACTTGCATACGCACAAAACGTGGGGGGAAATTTGCATAAATGTACGTAATGCAATTTGACCAGTTTTACTCCACATATTGATATTATCAAAGTTCGGAGTGTTGCTGGCATACTTTAACTTTAACTTTAACTACCAACCAAATATTATTATCTTTGTGAGTTTTGCTAGAAACATGTGCTTTTGTAAGGTTTTCAAACACGAACATGTTTTTTTACTCAATATGACAGTAATGTTCTTAGAATCCCAAGAAAATGCGTTTGAAGCAATAACAAATAGTTTCAAGCGTAACTCCTAAACCAAACATGCAATATGTCTAATAATGTCTGTATTAATGTTTGTTTGTGAGTTTTACTAGAAACATGTGCTTTTGTAAGGTTTGCAAACACAAACATTTTTTTTTTTTACTCTATGACAGTAATGTTCTTAGAATCCTGAGAAAATGCGTTTTGAAGCAATAACTTTTTTTTTCAAGCATAACTCCTATAATAAACATGCAATATGTCTAATATTGCCTGTATTAATGTATGTTTGTGAGTTTTACTAGAAACATGTGCTTTTGTAAGGTTTTCAAACACATAAATTGTTTTTTTTTTACTCAATATGACAGTAATGTTCTTAGAATCCTGAGAAAATGCGTTTGAAGCAATAACAAATAGTTTCAAGCATAACTCCTCAACCAAATATGCAATATGTCTAATAATGCCTGTATTAATGTATCTTTGTGAGTTTTACTAGAAACATGTGTTTGAAAACCTTACAAAAGCACATGATTCTAGTAAAACTCACAAAGATACATTAATACAGGCATTACTAGACATATTGCATGTTTGGTTTAGGAGTTATGCTTGAAACTATTTGTTATTGCTTCAAACGCATTTTCTCAGGATTCTAAGAACATTATTGTCATTTTGAGTAAAAAAAAAATATTTTTGTGTTTGAAAACCTCACAAAAGCACATGATTCTAGTAAAACTCACAAAGATACATTAATACAGGCATTACTAGACATATTGCATGTTTGGTTTAGGAGTTATGCTTTAAATATTTTTTTTTATTGCTTCAAATGCATTTTTTCTTATTGAGTAAAAAAACTTACAAAAGCACAATTTTTTTTAACTCAATAAGAAAAAATGCATTTGAAGCAATAAAAACAATGAATAAAGCATAACTCCTAAACCAAACATGCAATATGTCTAATAATGCCTGTATTAATGTATGTTTGTGAGTTTTACTAGAAACATGTGCTTTTGTAAGGTTTTCAAACACATAAATTGTTTTTTTTTACTCAATATGACAGTAATGTTCTTAGAATCCTGAGAAAATGCGTTTGAAGCAATAACAAATAGTTTCAAGCATAACTCCTCAACCAAATATGCAATATGTCTAATAATGCCCGTATTAAGTTATAAATAGAGTTTTACTAGAAACATGTGCTTTTGTAAGGTTTTCAAACACAAAAATATTATTTTTACTCTATGTGACAGTAATGTTCGTAGAATCCTGAGACAATGCGTTTGAAGCAATAAAAAATAATTCCAAGCATAACTCCAAATATGTTTTAGAGTTATAAATAGAGTTTTACTAGAAACATGTGCTTTTATAAGGTTTTCAAACACTATTTATTTTTTTTTACTCAATATGACAGTAATGTTCTTAGAATCCTGAGACAATGCGTTTGAAGCAATAAAAAAATAGTTCCAAGCATAACTCCAAATAGGTTTTGGAGTTATAAATAGAGTTTTACTAGAAACATGTGCTTTTGTAAGGTTTTCAAACACAAAAATATTTTTTTTACTCAATGTGACAGTAATGTTCGTAGAATCCTGAGAAAATGTGTTTGAAGCAATAAAATATAGTTCCAAGCATAACTCCAAATATGTTTTAGAGTTATAAATAGAGTTTTACTAGAAACATGTGCTTTTGTAAGGTTTTCAAACACTATTTATTTTTTTTACTCAATATGACAGTAATGTTCTTAGAATCCTGAGACAATGTGTTTGAAGCAATAAGATATAGTTCCAAGCATAACTCCAAATATGTTTTACAGTTATAAATAGAGTTTTACTAGAAACATGTGCTTTTGTAAGGTTTTCAAACACAAAAATATTATTTTTACTCAATGTGACAGTAATGTTCGTAGAATACTGAGAAAATGTGTTTGAAGCAATAAAAAATAGTTCCAAGCATAACTCCAAATATGTTTTGGAGTTATAGAGTTTTACTAGAAACATGTGCTTTTGTAAGGTTTTCAAACACTATTTTTTTTTTTTTTACTCAATATGACAGTAATGTTCTTAGAATCCTGAGACAATGCGTTTGAAGCAATAAAAAAATAGTTCCAAGCATAACTCCAAATAGGTTTTGGAGTTATAAATAGAGTTTTACTAGAAACATGTGCTTTTGTAAGGTTTTCAAACACTATTTATTTTTTTTACTCAATATGACAGTAATGTTCTTAGAATCCTGAGACAATGTGTTTGAAGCAATAAAATATAGTTCCAAGCATAACTCCAAATATGTTTTAGAGTAATAAATAGTTTTACTAGAAACATGTGCTTTTGTAAGGTTTTCAAACACAAAAATATTTTTTTTACTCAATGTGGCAGTAATGTTCGTAGAATACTGAGAAAATGTGTTTGAAGCAATAAAAAATAGTTCCAAGCATAACTCCAAATATGTTTTGGAGTTATAGAGTTTTACTAGAAACATGTGCTTTTGTAAGGTTTTCAAACACAAAAATATTTTTTTTACTCAATGTGACAGTAATGTTCGTAGAATCCTGAGACAATGCGTTTGAAGCAATAAAAAATAGTTCCAAGCATAACTCCAAATATGTTTTGGAGTTGTAAATAGAGTTTTACTAGAAACGTGCTTTTGTAAGGTTTTCAAACACTATTTATTTGTTTTACTCAATATGACAGTAATGTTCTTAGAATCCTGAGACAATGCGTTTGAAGCAATAAAAAAATTGTTCCAAGCATAACTCCAAATATCTTTTGGAGTTATAAATAGTTTTACTAGAAACATGTGCTTTTGTAAGGTTTTCAAACACAAAAATATTTTTTTTTACTCAATGTGACAGTAATGTTCGTAGAATCCTGAGAAAATGTGTTTGAAGCAATAAAAAAATAGTTCCAAGCATAACTCCAAATAGGTTTTGGAGTTATAAATAGAGTTTTACTAGAAACATGTGCTTTTGTAAGGTTTTCAAACACTATTTATGTTTTTTACTCAATATGACATTAATGTTCTTAGAATCCTGAGACAATGTGTTTGAAGCAATAAAATATAGTTCCAAGCATAACTCCAAATATGTTTTACAGTTATAAATAGAGTTTTACTAGAAACATGTGCTTTTGTAAGGTTTTCAAACACAAAAATATTATTTTTACTCAATGTGACAGTAATGTTCGTAGAATACTGAGAAAATGTGTTTGAAGCAATAAAAAATAGTTCCAAGCATAACTCCAAATATGTTTTGGAGTTATAGAGTTTTACTAGAAACATGTGCTTTTGTAAGGTTTTCAAACACTATTTTTTTTTTTTTACTCAATATGACAGTAATGTTCTTAGAATCCTGAGACAATGCGTTTGAAGCAATAAAAAAATAGTTTCAAGCATAACTCCAAATAGGTTTTGGAGTTATAAATAGAGTTTTACTAGAAACATGTGCTTTTGTAAGGTTTTCAAACACAAAAATATTTTTTTTACTCAATGTGACAGTAATGTTCTTAGAATCCTGAGACAA
>NC_084586.2:10307500-10312500 GCF_033978685.3 Nerophis lumbriciformis | reverse complement strand
TATATATATATATATATATATATATATATATACACAATATATATATATATACACATATATACATACACACATACAGTATATATACACATATATATATACATACATATATATATATACACACATACATACCGTACATATATGTGTATATATATATATATATATATATATATACCGGTATATATGTATGTATGTATATGTTTATATATATATATGTGTATTTATAAATATATATGTGTATATATATATATATAAAATATATATGTGTGTATGTATATATGTATACATACATAACGTATTTGTCGTTTATATGTACCTGCTTGATACATCCAGACAAAAGTGCACTTCTTGTTACTGTGTGCACATAAGACACTCCTTTTTTTTTTAAATTGTTCACAACTAATGCATTTATTGACTATTTGTATTTTTGTTATTGTTTTTATCTGTGCTGGGTTGGATACTTCTGAACTACTGTACTTCCTAACAAGCTACTATTATAGCACATGTGTAACTCCAAAGCAGGGGTGTCCAAACTGAATAATCAAAAGAAAACCAATATGATGTTTTCTGTTTGTTTGTTTGTTTTATGCACTTCTTGTCAAAGAAAACTTAGTTTTTATATAGCAAACACACAAAATATGCATTATTTCCCCAACGAAGTATTTGTTGTGAATTAATTGGAGCCTTGAAGAGGTCAATAATTCATGACAACATTCATTTCAATTCACTCATTTTTGAGCGAGGAGTGCTTTAAAGAAAAAAACAGCCTGCATAGCAGCTTTGTGTTATTAGTCTTCTCGTTACATTGATTGATTGAAACTTTTATTAGTAGATTGAACAGTACAGTACATATTCCGTACAATTGACCACTAAATGGCAACACCCCAATAAGTTTTTCAACTTGTTTAAAGGGGAACATTATCACCAGACCTATGTAAGCGTCAATATATACCATATATTTTTTTAACCGATTTCCGAACTCTAAATGGGGGAATTTTGGCGAACTAAACGCCTTTCTAATATTCGCTCTTGGAGCGATGACGTCACAACGTGACGTCGCATCGGGAAGCAATCCGCCATTTTCTCAAACACCGAGTCAAATCAGCTCTGTTATTTTCCGTTTTTTCCGACTGTTTTCCGTATTTTGGAGACATCATGCCTCGTCGGGGTGTTGTCGGAGGGTGTAACAACACGAACAGGGACGGATTCAAGTTGCACCAGTGGCCCAAAGATGCGAAAGTGGCAAGAAATTGGACGTTTGTTCCGCACACTTTACCGACGAAAGCTATGCTACGACAGAGATGGCAAGAATGTGTGGATATCCTGCGACACTCAAAGCAGATGCATTTCCAACGATAAAGTCAAAGAAATCTGCCGCCAGACCCCCATTGAATCTGCCGGAGTGTGTGAGCAATTCAGGGACAAAGGACCTCGGTAGCACGGCAAGCAATGGCGGCAGTTTGTTCCCGCAGACGAGCGAGCTAAACCCCCTGGATGTCTTGGCTCACACCGTCCCGAAGATGATCAAGAGAAGAATATCGACCCTAGCTTCCCTGGCCTGCTGACATGAGGGTATGTCTACAGAATATATTAATTGATGAAAATTGGGCTGTCTGCACTCTCAAAGTGCATGTTGTTGCCAAATGTATTTCATTTGCTGTAAACCTAGTTCATAGTTGTTAGTTTCCTTTAATGCCAAACAAACACATACCAATCGTTGGTTAGAAGGCGATCGCCGAATTCGTCCTCGCTTTCTCCCGTGTCGCTGGCTGTCGTGTCGTTTTCGTCGGTTTCGCTTGCATACGGTTCAAACCGATATGGCTCAATAGCTTCAGTTTCTTCTTCAATTTCGTTTTCGCTACCTGCCTCCACACTACAACCATCCGTTTCAATACATGCGTAATCTGTTGAATCGCTTAAGCCGCTGAAATCCGAGCTAATGTCGCTATACCTTGCTGTTCTTTCCGCCATGTTTGTTTGTGTTGGCTTCACTATGTGACGTCACAGGAAAATGGACGGGTGTTTATAACGATGGTTAAAATCAGGCACTTTGAAGCTTTTTTTTAGGGATGTTGCGTGATGGGTAAAATTTTGAAAAAAACTTCGAAAAATATAATAAGCCACTGGGAACTGATTTTTAATGGTTTTAACCATTCTGAAATGGTGATAATGTTCCCCTTTAAGTCGGGGTCCACGTTAATCAATTCATGGTACACATATATATACATAATACAGTCATCACACAAGTTAATCATCAGAGTATATACATTGAGTTATTTACATTATTTACTATCCGGGCGGTGGGATGTGGAGGGGGGGTTGGGTTTGGTTGTTTTTTTAAATTTTTTTAATTAATTAATTAATTAATTTTATTATTAAAGAATTTATTAATCAATCAAACAAAACAATACACAACAATTCCCAGCAACACTCAGAACTGCAATAAACAGAGCAATTGAGAGGAGACACAAACACGACACAGAACAATCTAAAAGTAGTGAAACAAAAATGAATATTATCAACAACAGTATCAATATTAGTAACAATTTCAACAAAGCAGTGATTAAAAATCCCTCATTGACATTATCATTACAGACATTGATAAATAAAAAATAAACAATAGTGTCACAGTGGCTTACACTTGCATCGCATCTTATAAACTTGACAACACATTGTGTCCAATATTGTCCACAAAGATATAATAAGTCATATTTTTGGTTCATTTAATAGTTAAAACAAATTTAAATAATGGATCCCATATTCCAATATATGACTTATTATCATACTTGCCAACCCTCCCGGATTTTCCGGGAGACTCCCGAAATTCAGCGCCTCTCCCGAAAACCTCCCGGGACAAATTTTCTCCCGAAAATCTCCCGAAATTCAGGCGGAGCTGGAAGCCACGCCCCCTCCAGCTCCATGCGGACCTGAGTGACGTCAGGTGCGCAACACCACGTAAATCGTTGGCCAACCAAAAAGTAACCCCAGTACGCTATAGCCAACATTCACCAGGAGATGGCAACAGACAAACATAGATCACTCTATTACATTATTCCCCTTTTAGAATGTATAGAAGTTACTCAAAATAAATAAACAACCCAACCAAAAAAATGCAGCAGCTCAATTAGAAAACTGTACTTAAGCCACATTCTTTTTTTTTTTTTAGTACTGAACTCTTAACCCTCATTTGTAAAAAAATAACATGCTTATTATACAAACAGTATTTGTACACCTTTAACACAGATTGTTATACTGTCTTCAGAGATTCAGTTTTTTTGGTGGTACTCAAAACCTTTCTGGGTACCTGCGAAAGGGTGTTCAGCATGGTTAGAAAAATAGTGACAGAGAATAGAACAAGGATGGACAATTCAACCCTTAACTCAACAATGAGTAGATGAGTTATGTGTGTGTATATGTGTAAATAAATGAACACTGAAATTAAAGTTTTTATTTATATATATATATATATATATATATATATATATATATATATATATATATATATATATATATATATATATATATATATATATATATAATAAAATAAATATATATATAGCTAGAATTCACTGAAAGTCAAGTATTTCTTAAATATATATATATATGAAATACTTGACTTGGTGAATTCTAGCTGTAAATATACTCCTCCCCTCTTAGCCCCGCCCCCAACCACGCCCTGCCCCAAACCGACCACGGTTGTCATGCCGGAAGACCCAGCAACACTGTTCTCATCTTATCCAAGATTTTGGAATGTTTGGATCAGGGGTCTCCAACCAGTTTAGATTTTGAGTTGCTCACCAAAAGATCAAAACATATCTGCTCAAACTCTCAGTATTTAAATGCCTAACTGTTCAATTCAGACAGTGTACCTCTATGACCACAGAATAGAACAAAAACAACCACACTTTTAGCATAAAGATCTGATTCCTATTTAAAGTACAAACCCCGTTTCCATATGAGTTGGGAAATTGTGTTAGATGTAAATATAAACGGAATACAATGATTTGCAAATCATTTTCAACCCATATTCAATTGAATGCACTACAAAGACAAAATATTTGATGTTCAAACTCATAAACTTTTTTTTTTTTTTTGCAAATAATAATTAACTTAGAATTTTGTGGCTGCAACACGTGCCAAAGTAGTTGGGAAAGGGCATGTTCACCACTGTGTTACATGGCCTTTCCTTTTAACAACACTCAGTAAACGTTTGGGAACTGAGGAGACACATTTTTTAAGCTTCTCGGGTGGAATTCTTTCCCATTCTTGCTTGATGTACAACTTAAATTGTTCAACAGTCCGGGGGTCTCCGTTGTGGTATTTTAGGCTTCATAATGCACCACACATTTTCAATGGGAGACAAGTCTGGACTACAGGCAGGCCAGTCTAGTACCCGCACTCTTTTACTATGAAGCCACGTTGATGTAACACGTGGCTTGGCATTGTCTTGCTGAAATAAGCAGGGGCGTCCATGGTAACGTTGCTTGGATGGCAACATATGTTGCTCCAAAACCTGTATGTACCTTTCAGCATTAATGGCGCCTTCACAGATGTGTAAGTTACCCATGTCTTGGGAACTAATACACCCCCATACCATCACAGATTTTCAACTTTGCGCCTATAACAATCCGGATGGTTCTTTTCCTCTTTGGTCCGGAGGACACGACGTCCACAGTTTCCAAAAACAATTTGAAATGTGGACTCGTCAGACCACAGAACACTTTTCCACTTTGTATCAGTCCATCTTAGATGAGCTCAGGCCCAGCGAAGCCGACGGCATTTCTGGGTGTTGTTGATAAACGGTTTCCGCCTTGCATAGGTGAGTTTTATCTTGCACTTACAGATGTAGCGACCAACTGTAGTTACTGACAGTGGGTTTCTGAAGTGTTCCTGAGCCCATGTGGTGATATCCTTTACACACTGATGTCGCTTGTTGATTCCGTACAGCCTGAGGGATCGAAGGTCACGGGCTTAGCTGCTTACGTGCAGTGATTTCTCCAGAT
>NC_084586.2:10165000-10297500 GCF_033978685.3 Nerophis lumbriciformis | reverse complement strand
CATGTTTGAATCAGGATATATTCAGTACTATGTAAACAAAGGCCTTGTTCACAGTCCAGGTCAATTCTGATTTTTTTCGCCAGTGTGTGACCTGAAACCGTTTTTTTTTCATGTCAATGTAAACAGTGCAATTGTGAATTTTTCAAAATCCGACGCAGGCCTCGTTCGAATGTGGATATAAATCGGATTTGTATCCCATTCATTCGACCAGAACGTCATCAAAAAGTACTTTTTCGCCAAATAGACGGTTGGAAGATACATATTTGACAAATGAGCAGAGAACAGACCAAAAAATGTTTTAGGAACTCACATGAATGTTCCAACCCTTCCTGTCTCCGATTGCTCGCCAGCACGCTCTTTGGAGCAGACGTCGAAGCAAATGTCCTGGGTCAGTTTGCGTTCACATTAGCGATGGCATTTTTTTCGTAATGTGAACGACGACATAAAAAGATCGGATTTGACTACAAAAATCCGAATCGGACATCCGACCCGGCAGTGTGAATGTAGCCTAAGACGGGGCTATTCAACCATACCGGCCCTTGAGTTCAGTTCAAAACTTGGGAGACTATTTTGCAGCAAATTCCTAAAAACACTAGAGTTGACATTGACATTTTAACCTTGCTAGTAAAACATAGAACATAGTCCAAATTTAAGATTTACATGAGACCTTTCTCAAGGTACCCCTTTAAGTCCTCTCCTTTTTGGCAGTTACACACTTTTTCGATGTTGCTGTAGCTTGTTTACTTCAGACGCAGTCTATAGTCTTTCGTTTAACCTATTTAGTTTACTAGTGGTGTTCCTCAAGGTTCTATTTTGGGTCCTCTCTTTTTCATCATTTGGGCTATTCACCTGGTGGCCCACGAGTTCAGTTAAAGGGGAACATTATCACCAGACACTATGTAAGCGTCAATATATACCTTGATGTTGCAGAAAAAAGACCTTTTTTTTTTAAAACCGATTTCCGAACTCTAAATGGGTGAATTTTGGCGAATTAAACGCCTTTCTAATATTCGCTCTTGGAGCGATGACGTCACAACGTGACGTCACCTCGGGAAGCAATCCGCCATTTTCTCAAACACGGAGTCAAATCAGCTATGTTATTTTCCGTTTTTTTTCGACTGTTTTCCGTACCTTGGAGACATCATGCCTCGTCGGTGTGTTGTCGGAGGGTGTAACAACACGAACAGGGACGGATTCAAGTTGCACCAGTGGCCCAAAGATGCGAAAGTGGCAAGAAATTGGACGTTTGTTCCGCACACTTTACCGACGAAAGCTATGCTACGACAGAGATGGCAAGAATGTGTGGATATCCTGCGACACTCAAAGCAGATGCATTTCCAACGATAAAGTCAAAGAAATCTGCTGCCAGACCCCCATTGAATCTGCCGGAGTGTGTGAGCAATTCAGGGACAAAGGTCCTCGGTAGCACGGCAAGCAATGGCGGCAGATTGTTCCCGCAGACGAGCGAGCTAAACCCCTTGGATGTCTTGGCTCACATCGACCCTAGCTTCCCTGGCCTGCTGACATCAACTCCAAAACTGGACAGATCAGCTTTCAGGAAAAGAGCGCGGATGAGGGTATGTCTACAGAATATATTAATTGATGAAAATTGGGCTGTCTGCACTCTCAAAGTGCATGTTGTTGCCAAATGTATTTCATATGCTGTAAACCTAGTTCATTGGTGTTAGTTTCCTTTAATGCCAAACAAACACATACCAATCGTTGGTTAGAAGGCGATCGCCGAATTCGTCCTCGCTTTCTCCTGTGTCGCTGGCTGTCGTGTCGTTTTCGTCAAGTTCGCTTGCATACGGTTCAAACCGATATGGCTCAATAGCTTCAGTTTCTTCTTCAATTTCGTTTTCGCCACCTGCCTCCACACTACAACCATCCGTTTCAATACATTCGTAATCTGTTGAATCGCTTAAGCCGCTGAAATCCGAGTCTGAATCCGAGCTAATGTCGCTATAGCTTGCTGTTCTTTCCGCCATGTTTGTTTGTGTTGGCTTCACTATGTGACGTCACAGGAAAATGGACGGGTGTTTATAACGATGGTTAAAATCAGGCACTTTGAAGCTTTTTTTAGGGATATTGCGTGATGGGTAAAATTTTGAAAAAAACTTCGAAAAATATAATAAGCCACTGGGAACTGATTTTTAAAGGTTTTAACCATTCTGAAATTGTGATAATGTTCCCTTTTAAAACTAAAACCTTGTCAGACACTCACATTTTTGCAGAACGCCCCTGGAACCCTGGAAAAATAAACAGACCAAAATCAAACGTTGGGTTCTCCAGAATATACAAAATATGACTCATGGTCCGTGGCTTTCTGGAAAGGTGGCCCCAAAACAATTTAGGTGAATACCCCTGAACTAAGACCATCATTATTATATTTGCTGTTTGTCCCAGTCCCTTTAGGTAGGAGAATACAGTCGATATACACAAAACAGGAAAAATACTTTTATATGTCCCAAACGTACTCCAGTAAACAGACATAATCCGTTCTAGGGTGAAGCTAAAGTGTAACATTGACAGTTTAACAGTCTTATGAATGTACAAATCAGTTAACCACTGCTATTTATTTCAAATGAATGACTGAAATTTTGCGACACGGCATTTTGAACCCGTGAAAACTTTGGTTGAATTCATCAAGCCCGTTCAACTTTAAACGCGTCGTTGCTAGAGCTTATTTACTCTTCGACGATGTCAAAAAGCTAGTGTTGGTCCAATAAGTCTACTTATGTGGTTCTGTCCAGTTCCAGCTTTATCGCATGTTTGTGTTTTAAATCACAGGCAATTAATAAGAGTGGATTTTGGGAGTTCATGTTGTTTGTTTGAGCGTCCCAACAAAGAGCTGGGTCCTGGACTAGATTGTATACAGTGCGGGCGATTATGTCTGAGATAATTAAACAGCAGGCTCGCTTTGGAGCACGCCTCTGCTTGGCGGCCATGCGTCGCCATGCTGGGCCTTTGTGTTTATGGTAAGTGGGCAGCTGCAAGCTGGAGACCCCGGCCACACCACCTTGCGGCCCCCTCGACTGGGCCCGAGCAGCACAATTGAGAAGCCTGGCGGACGTGCATTGGGCGTCCCGAGTTCCACAGAGAGCCTCCCGTTTGACGTAACTTCAGTCGCCTTACTTTTGTACGTTCCCTTTTGGGCTGTCACACTCCCGGCGTCTACCCTTTGTGGCGGCGGCTAATTAATAATAAAAGCAAGAAGAAGAAAGTGAATATCTACAGCTATTATACACGGTGAGTCACAAGAACTGGTTCAATCCCTCAATTAGCTTGTGCTCCTAGCATGCTTGTGTTTTATGACACTCTTTGTCAACACACCCTCCATTATGACACGAGACAGAGTCCAAACATGGTTCCTGCACATGGAACACTGCGGAAGTAGGCCAGGGAAACCAACTAAATTTTTTGGGGGGGGGCTAGATTTCCAGAAAGCTAAGGACCGGGAAGCGTGACCCCTTAGTTCACTATTTTTCGGAAAAAAATTGCCATCTATACTAGGGATGTCCCGATCCAGGTTTTTGCACTTCCGATCCGATACCGATATTGTTTTTGCATTTCCGATCCGATACCGACCGATACCGATACTGGCCTATCCGAGCATGTATTAAAGTTTAACTAGCCAGCTGAATTAGGGGAGTTTGAATAATACACAATGGTTGGTAACAAGAACCTGACCTGTTTATTCAAGGATAAACACAAAATAGACAAAATTATACATGACAAACAGAAATGGCATCATTGAACTAGGGCTGGGCGATATGGCCTTTTTTTTAATATTGCGATATTTTAAGGCCATATTGCGATACACGATATATATCTCGATATTTTGCCTTAGCCTTGAATGAACATTTGATGCATATAATCACAGCAGTATGATGATTCTATGTGTTTTGATTGATTGATTGAGACTTTTATTAGTAGGTTGCACAGTGAAGTACGTATTCCGTACAATTGACCACTAAATGGTAACCCCAATAAGTTTTTCAACTTGTTTAAGTCCACTTAAATTGATTCATGATGCAGATATATACTATCAGATATATACTATCATCATAATACAGTCATCACACAAGATAATTACATTGAATTATTTACATTATTTATAATCCAGGGTGTGGAGGGGGGCGCCGGATGTAAGTGTCAAAAAGACAGCCAAAAGAGTTTGATATGAGAATAAATCTAAAGTTAAAATATAGGGTAGAAATGCACCCATTTGCAGGAAATGTAGTCTTGATTTTCAAAATTTTCTTTCAAGGCTTGCATGTCTACATTAAAACATTCTTCTTCATACCGCATTAATATATGCTACTTTTAAACTTTCATGCAGAGAAGGAAATCACAACTAAAAAAATCACTAATTTTTTCATACGTTGCTGATGTGGAAATTTTTGCCTCGGCATTTTGATGGTGTGGACGTGTGGCACCGAATGGAGATAAGCGTCTCGACAGACGTCACAATATTTGAACAATGATGACGAACACTGTTTTCTCTGTCGTGTCCGTGTGTCGAAAATTGTTATGCGCTTATTTTTTTGTTTGATTTTGTGCGTGGCATAGATTTGCTATGCGCAGAGGACACTTAAACAGTGCGCAATTGCACAGGCGAGCACCTTAGAGGGAGCGTTGCTCGCATGGCTGCGCTAGCATCACAGCTAACGTTAGCCATGCTGCTACCTCTCTGCTCGGGGAGGACGCATACGTATGTGACGTTATGACGTGACAGTATGTGACGTATGACGTGACAGTATGTGACGTGTGTAAGAAGGTGCACTTGCTGTCTGTGAGAAGGAGACACAGGAAAGAGTGAGAAGAGCCTGTCGTGTAATGCCAGCAGCTAAAAGCAACTGCGTGAGAATTCACAGACCTGTGGATGTGTTGAAGGTGTGCTGGAAAATGCGGAACGGAAATTACGGAGCAGCAGAAAAGTGGAATGTATTATTTAAATCGGTGCGTTGGAAAACACGGACCGGAGTTTTTTTTTAAACTGGATCTGGATCGGCATTTTCCCATGCCTTGCCGATACGCAATTTTTGGCAAATATCGGCAGCCGATCCGATCCAAATATCGGATCGGGACATCCCTAATCTATACTACCGTATTTTTCGGAGTATAAGTCGCTCCGGAATATAAGTCACACCGGCCGAAAATGCATAATAAAGAAGTAAAAAAACATATATAAGTTGCATTTTTTGGGGAAATGTATTTGATAAAAGCCAACACCAAGAATAGACATTTGAAAGGCAATTTAAAATAAATAAAGAATAGTGAACAACAGGCTGAATAAGTGTACGTTATATGAGGCATAAATAACCAACTGAGAACGTGCCTGGTATGTTAACGTAACATATTATGGTAAGAGTCATTCAAATAACTATAACATATAGAACATGCTATACGTTTACCAAACAATCTGTCACTCCTAATCGCTAAATCCCATGAAATCTTATACGTCTAGTCTCTTACATGAATGAGCTAAATAATATTATTTGATATTTTACGGTAATGTGTTAATAATTTCACACATAAGTCGCTCCTGAGTATAAGTCGCACCCCCCGGCCAAACTATGAAAAAAACTGCGACTTATAGTCCGAAAAATACGGCACAGGGCCTACTGTCAAAAAACTAGGTCTATATGATAGCGCTGTAATGTTTTTACGAATCTGCTGCAAAGAAGTTCGTCTCTTGCAAGTTTTTCTAACTGAACCAAACCGTATTTGGCCTGGCGTCAATTGAATAGCTCTGAAGTAGGCATGTCACTACCCGGTTACGGAAGACCCGATCTGGCATGCACCAAGACTGCCTTAGTAGAAATATTTTACGACGGACCTATGATATATATTAGAGATGCGCGGATAGGCAATTATTTCATCCGCAACCGCATCAGAAAGTCGTCAACCATCCGCCATCCACCCGATGTAACATTTGATCAGAACCGCACCCGCCCGCCATCCGCCCGCACCCGCCCGTTGTTATATAACTAATATAGACGATGCAAGGCATAAGTGAGGTTATAAAGCTTTTGCCTGTTAAAGAAAGGAGACTGATCCAATGCAGCACAGACATTCGCGTGCCACGCTGTCACGACCCAGACGCACACCAGTGCGCAATCATATGGGAGCCGCGCTGAGCGCACCTCCAAGCGCGTCTCGCTGCCGGCGACGGCCGGGTATGGGCCCAACGCTCCAGCGCCATCCATTTTCAGGGCTAGTTGATTCGGCAGGTGGGTTGTTACACACTCCTTAGCGGGTTCCAACTTCCATGGCCACCGTCCTGCTGTCTATATCAACCAGGGTGAGCCCCACCCCTTTCGTGAGCGCACTGCGCGCGGAGTGACCCCTGTTACGCGCCCCCGGCAACAGGGGTGGCGGGCAGGTAAGCTGCGCGGGCGGAGCGCGCGGAGTGACCCCTGTTACGAGCCCCCGGCCACGGGGGTGGCGGGCGCGTGACGCCAGCCGCGGCGAAGGCGGACGAGGCGGGGTGTCGGTGCGGTGGGCGCGGTGGTGACCCTGGACGTGCGTCGGGCCTTTCTCGCGGATCGCCTCAACTACGGCTCCCGGTGGGGCCCTCTCGGGGGAAGGGGCCTCGGTCCCGGACCCCGGCGAGGCGTCGGGGGCCTTCTCCGCTCCGTAAAAGTGTCCATCTCTTTTTCTTTTTTTTCTTCTGTTGTGGCATATGCAGCAGGTGCCTGCTCGTTTTTTGTATGTGGGTAACAACATTTAACTATGTATATATATTTCCGAATTGGTTTAACTGCCACCCACCTGAATCTATTTAAAATCTAATTTTTTTTTATTTCAACCGCCCGACCTGACCCGCGGATAAAATCTAATTTTTTAAAATTTCATCCGCCCGATCCGCGGATAATCCGCGGACTCCGCGATTGTGCCCGCAAACCGCGCATCTCTAATATATATATATATTTTTATTTAACCCTTATTTAACCAGCAACACATCCCATTGAGATAAAGGCCCCTTCTACACTAAACCGGCGAAGGTTATCCAGGGTAAATCCCACACACTCAATGGTCGTTTAAAGGGGAACATTATCACAATTTCAGAAGGGTTAAAACCATTAAAAATCAGTTCCCAGTGGCTTATTTTATTTTTCAAAGTTTTTTTCAAAATTTTACCCATCACGCAATATCCCTAAAAAAAAGCTTCAAAGTGCCTGATTTTAACCATCGTTATATACACCCGTCCATTTTCCTGTGACGTCACATAGTGATGCCAACACAAACAAACATGGCGGATAGAACAGCAAGGTATAGCGACATTAGCTCGGATTCAGACTCGGATTTCAGCGGCTTAAGCGATTCAACAGATTACGCATGTATTGAAACGGATGGTTGTAGTGTGGAGGCAGGTAGCGAAAACGAAATTGAAGAAGAAACTGAAGCTATTGAGCCATATCGGTTTGAACCGTATGCAAGCGAAACCGACGAAAACGACACGACAGCCAGCGACACGGGAGAAAGCGAGGACGAATTCGGCGATCGCCTTCTAACCAACGATTGGTATGTGTTTGTTTGGCATTAAAGGAAACTAACAACTATGAACTAGGTTTACAGCATATGAAATACATTTGGCAACAACATGCACTTTGAGAGTGCAGACAGCCCAGTTTTCATCAATTAATATATTCTGTAGACATACCCTCATCCGCTCTCTTTTCCTGAAAGCTGATCTGTCCAGTTTTGGAGTTGACGTCAGCAGGCCAGGGAAGCTAGGGTCGATATTCCTCTCTTGATCATCTGTCGTAGCATAGCTTTCGTCGGTAAAGTGTGCGGAACAAACGTCCAATTTCTTTTCTATATTTTTCCACGATTTCAGCACTCAGGTTAACCATACCTAAATAGACACAAAATACTGCATTACACAAGACTACCCGAATGTACTCGAATGATTGAAAAAAATAAATGTTTTTAAGCTAAATTATTGGTAAACACAGTTTATGTATAGTAATTTACGTAAAACCGCGAGTAATGAATAACGTTTTCATCAATTAATATATTCTGTAGACATACCCTCATCCGCTCTCTTTTCCTGAAAGCTGATCTGTCCAGTTTTGGAGTTGATGTCAGCATCTGCTTTGAGTGTCGCAGGATATCCACACATTCTTGCCATCTCTGTCGTAGCATAGCTTTCGTCGGTAAAGTGTGCGGAACAAACGACTGACCATTTCGTCGGCTTTCCCCACAGCCTCGTATTTTGAACAAATTTCGTCCAACTTCTTGCCACTTTCGCATCTTTGGGCCACTGGTGCAACTTGAATCCGTCCCTGTTCGTGTTGTTACACCCTTTGACAACCCACCGTCGAAAGTGAGAAAATGGCGGATTGCTTCCCGATGTGACGTCACGTTGTGACATCATCGCTCCGAGAGCGAATAATAGAAAGGCGTTTAATTCACCAAAATTCACCCATTTAGAGTTCGGAAATCGGTTAAAAAAATATATGGTCTTTTTTCTGCAACATCAAGGTATATATTGACGCTTACATAGGTCTGGTGATAATGTTCCCCTTTAACATCAAAACTGTCGCCGCCATTATAATGTGCTGTTTTTTTAAATGAACTACAAAAAGTGTTTCAATGGTTGAAATCTGCGCTTTTTGGTGTTATACGAGTTATTACGGTAATCTACGTCACAGCAGCTCAGACGCAGAGTGGGCGGGGTTTGTTTTCAGAGCAGCCAGCACGAAACACGCGTGTCAAAAACCGATGTGGAACAAATTTCTGCATAAAAGTGATAATATATCATATCATTTATTACACTTTGCATTCATATTTTGCTGTATGTTACATTTTTGTTGTGTTTTGCCTGATTGTAAAAGATACACAACTATCGAGGAGCTGGTCTGAGAAGTAAAAGAGGAGCGACGTCCACATGTTGTTACTATTCAGTGTTTTATTGTTCATAGTTACTATTGTAAATCCCACTTTCTTTATTTTCATGTACATTTTGGGTGTCCCATTCAGTAAAATACTAAAATTCCTTTCCGTTTTTTATTTTTTTTATTTTTTAGAACTCAATCGGACATTGTGACTTTTGGTATTAGTGTTCCTGGGAAAAAAGGGACCCAAATACACATACTGAACAGCAGATTTTTACAGCTAAATGTGTACATATCATTTATACACACATACACCTTGGCCCCCCCAGACACATTTTTTCTCTCAATATGGCCCCCCGAGTCAAAATATTGTCCCAGTTCTGCACTGTATTCTAGTTCTAATGGCGTATTATACCCTTTACATTACAGGTGCACAACCTATTTATGATCACCCGTGTTTAAAGGGGAACATTATCACCAGACCTATGTAAGCGTCAATATATACCTGGATGTTGCAGAAAAAAGACCATATATTATTTTAACCGATTTCCGAACTCTAAATGGGTGAATTTTGGCGAATTAAACGCCTTTCTAATATTCGCTCTTGGAGCGATGACGTCACAACGTGGCGTCACATCGGGAAGCAATCCGCCATTTTCTCAAACACCGAGTCAAATCAGCTCTGTTATTTTCCGTTTTTTCGACTGTTTTCCGTACCTTGGAGACATCATGCCTCGTCGGTGTGTTGTCGGAGGGTGTAACAACACGAACAGGGACGGATTCAAGTTGCACCAGTGGCCCAAAGATGCGAAAGTGGCAAGAAATTGGACGTTTGTTCCGCACACTTTACCGACGAAAGCTATGCTACGACAGAGATGGCAAGATTGTGTGGATATCTTGCGACACTCAAAGCAGATGCATTTCCAACGATAAAGTCAAAGAAATCTGCCGCCAGACCCCCATTGAATCTGCCGGAGTGTGTGAGCAATTCAGGGACAAAGGACCTCGGTAGCACGGCAAGCAATGGCGGCAGTTTGTTCCTGCAGACGAGCGAGCTAAACCCGCTATCGACCCTAGGCCTGCTGACATCAACTCCAAAACTGGACAGATCAGCTTTCAGGAAAAGAGCGCGGATGAGGGTATGTCTACAGAATATATTAATTGATGAAAATTGGGCTGTCTGCACTCTCAAAGTGCATGTTGTTGTCAAATGTATTTCATATGCTGTAAACCTAGTTCATAGTTGTTAGTTTCCTTTAATGCCAAACAAACACATACCAATCGTTGGTTAGAAGGCGATCGCCAAATTCGTCCTCGCTTTCTCCCGTGTCGCTGGCTGTCGTGTCGTTTTCCTCGGTTTCGCTTGCATACGGTTCAAACCAATATGGCTCAATAGCTTCAGTTTCTTCTTCAATTTCGTTTTCGCTACCTGCCTCCACACTACAACCATCCGTTTCAATACATGCGTAATCTGTTGAATCGCTTAAGCCGCTGAAATCCGGGTCTGAATCCGAGCTAATGTCGCTATAGCTTGCTGTTCTTTCCGCCATGTTTGTTTGTGTTGGCATCACTATGTGACGTCACAGGAACATGGACGAGTGTATATAACGATGGTTAAAATCAGGCACTTTGAAGCTTTTTTTAGGGATATTGCGTGATGGGTAAAATTTTGAAAAAAACTTCGAAAAATATAATAAGCCACTGGGAACTGATTTTTAACGGTTTTAACCCTCCTGAAATTGTGATAATGTTCCCCTTTAAGGTTCAGAGTTTTTGCTCTAGATCCAATTAAATTGTGTAGCTAATGTTGTGGCTAGAGACCCTAATGCAGCTTAAATTCCGTGTTAACATTATTAATAATAGTCCATAGATCCACGCTGCCCGGTAGCTTCAAGGGGCTTTAATTTTTTCCCCCCCAGCTGTCTCTGGGTTATAACATGGATTAGCAATGGCGCTAATTGTCAGTCAAGACCCAAAGCTTCCCAAATCCTAATGTAATGTTGGGCTAACAGGCGGGATTACAGTCTGGTCGATGTATGGACAAGCTCCTAATTGGCAAGTCGGGGCGGTATAGCTCGGTTGGTAGAGTGGCCGTGCCAGCAACTTGAGGGATCCAGGTTCGATCCCTGCTTCTGCCAACCTAGTCACTGCCGTTGTGTCCTTGGGCAAGACACTTTACCCAGTGCCACCCACACTGGTTTAAAAATGTAACCTAGATATTGGGTTTCACAATGCAAAGTGCTTTGAGTCACTAGAGAAAAGCGCTATATAAATATAATTCAATTAAAAAATTCAAGTCAAGCCTGCAAGCTCCCCTTCAGGAAGTGGCGTCTTCTAACCACACAGGAAGCGGTCGAGTCCCGTCAGCTTGTCGTCTTTGTAGAGGACGTCGGCTGTCACTTTTCAAGCTGCAACTTCTCGCACCAAGATTAGACATCTGGGGGGGTCCGTCAGGTCGGGTTCTGGCCCGGCCCAGATAAAGAGCTATCATGCTGCAGCCACGAAAGGAGGGTATTTAAAAAAAAAAGAAAAAAAAAAGGAGTGGCACCTCTTGTGCTTTTTCCGCTTCTGGTATGAAAGTTTTTTTCATCTGCGTATTTGAACACATCACAGCGTGAGAAAAGGTTTTGATGTCCCAAAGCCAGGGAGCCTTTATAATTATGTAATAAATCTGCGCCGTTTTAAGTCGTCCGCTCAGATTTATGACGGCCCCCGTATCAAGAAGGATGACAAATTGGTAGGAAAACATCCGCTTTTTTCCCCCTCATTGGTTGAGTAATACTGCATGCTTTATTTTGACTATATTCTGCTCCCATCATCCCATATGAAATAATCAAAATGCATTGTGATTGTTTTAAATCAGGGGTGCTCATTACGTCGATCGCGAGCTACCGGTCGATCTCGGAGGGTGTGTCAGTCGATCACCAGCCAGGCATTAAAAAATAGTCCTAAAAATGAGCGATCATAAATCTTCACTATGACGTCACTTTCGTCACTTGATTGACATTCACGGCACCCGAGGGTCTTCTGAGATGACGCTGGCTGCTGCCAGCTCATTAAAATTACCGACTGGAAGGCGAGAAACACTTTATTTCAACAGACTCTGGCGCCGTACCTGTCGTCAAAACTCCAAAGACCGACTGCACAGTTGCACAGTTGAGCTAACAAAATAAGAGTCTCAGAAAGCTGGCGTGCACAAGCTAGCAAGCTACGGCGTTTGCCGACAATGTATTTCTTGTAAAGTGTATACAAAAGGAGTACGGAAGCTGGACAAATAAGATGCCAAAAACCAACCACTTTCATGTGGTATTGGACAGAAAGGAGGACTTTTTTTCTCCTCCATTCGAAAATGCGGACGTTATCAGCATTCCAATCAATGCAAGTCATCAGAATCAGGTAATACACCAACTTATATTCTTGTCTTCATGAAAGAAAGGAATCTATATGTGTTAAACATGCTTGTATTATCTTTAAACACCTTTAACTTGTTAACAATATTAACTATATGTGTTAAACATGCTTGTATTATTTTTAAACACCTTTAACTTGTTAACAATATTACCTATATGTATTAAACATGCTTGTATTATCATTAAACACCTTTAATTTTTTTAACAATATTAACTATATGTGTTAAACATGCTTGCATTATCATTAAACACCTTTAACTTGTTAACAAAAACATATATTTCATAAATTATATATATGAATGAGGTAGATCCCCACGACTTGATCAACTGAAAAGTAGCTCGCCTGCAGAAAAAGTGTGAGCACCCCTGTTTTAAATGATGTCAGAATAACAGTATAGTTGTCCCTCGTTTATCGCTGAGCATTGTTTCCAGACATGAAACGCAGGATTAGGAATGAAATATTGTCAGCTAGAGCATTTCATGATGTATTTATCTTGGCGTCTACTGCCATGTTTGTTGTTGTTGTTGGTGTTTTCCCTGTCTTTATCTAAATATAACTAATAGATGTCAACATTGTGTATGTGCTTAAAGCTTCATTTCTGATTATCATACTTGCCAATCTTGAGACCTCCGAATTCGGGAGATTGGCGGGGGGTGTATATATTTTCAAGTATTTCTTATATATATATTAATAATCCGTTCATGAATGAGTATATCCGTTCGGCCACCGTGTTCAATGGAGAAGTCTGATCTACAAAATTTGCAGGCAGCATACCCCATACTTGCCAACCCTCCCGAATTTTCCGGGAGACTCCCGAAATTCAGCGCCTCTCCCGAAAACCTCCCGGGAAAAATATTCTCCCGAAAATCTCCCGATTTTCAGCCGGAGCTGGAGGCCACGCCCCCTCCAGCTCCATGCGGACCTGAGTGAGGACAGCCTTTTTTCACGACGGGAGGACAACAGGGTGACAAGAACTAAATCATCCAGACTAGAGATACATTGTATTATTATGTTTGTCTTACCTACAAATAAATATATTTATTAATAAAAAATTTTTTAAAAAAAATGTTTACTATATTTTGCTAAAAACATCAAAATTAATTGTATTTTTATTTGTATTTTTTCTGACTCCTTATTACATCCAGGCATTAGAATTATACATTAAAATAAACATATTTGAAATAATTAATTTTAAATTATCGATGAGGTGGCGACTTGTCCAGGGTGTACCCCGCCTTCCGCCCGATTGTAGCTGAGATAGGCTCCAGCGCCCCCCCGACCCCAAAGGGAATAAGCGGTAGAAAATGGATGGATGGATGGAATTTTAAATTATCATAATAATTCATTTAAAATGACCATATTTAATTATTAAAATAATTGCTTGTTTATCAACAACTTTAGCATTTTATTCATTACATTTTGAAGCTCTCAGAAGCCAAGTTGTTATATTCCTTAATATTTATTTATGCAAGTTTGAAGTATCAATTATCTAAACACAGTTTTGTTTGCATATTTTCAGGATGTAGATATATATATATATATATATATATATATATATATATGTATATATATATATATATATATGTATATATATATATATATTCATATATGTATGAAAGAATTCTAGCTGTCAATATACTCCTCCCCTCTTAACCACGCCCTCAACCACACCCTGCCCCACCCCCGACCACGCCATTGGATGTTTGTTCCGCACACTTTACCGACGAAAGCTATGCTACGACAGAGATAGCAAGAATGTGTGGATATCCTGCGACACTCAAAGCAGATGCATTTCCAACGATAAAGTCAAAGAAATCTGCCGCCAGACCCCCATTGAATCTGCCGGAGTGTGTGAGCAATTCAGGGACAAAGGACCTCGGTAGCACGGCAAGCAATGGCGGCAGTTTGTTCCCGCAGACGAGCGAGCTAAACCCCCTATCGACCCTAGCTTCCCTGGCCTGCTGACATCAACTCCAAAACTGGACAGATCAGCTTTCAGGAAAAGAGCGCGGATGAGGGTATGTCTACAGAATATATTAATTGATGAAAATTGGGCTGTCTGCACTCTCAAAGTGCATGTTGTTGCCAAATGTATTTCATATGCTGTAAACCTAGTTCTTAGTTGTTAGTTTCCTTTAATGCCAAACAAACACATACCAATCGTTGGTTAGAAGGCGATCGCCGAAGTCGTCCTCGCTTTCCTCCATCAGTGTGTGAATGTGTGTGTGAATGGGTAAATGTGGAAGTAGTGTCAAAGCGCTTTGAGTACCTTGAAGGTAGAAAAGCGCTATACAAGTACAACCCATTTACCCATTTACCATTCTCCCGTGTCGCTGGCTGTCGTGTCGTTTTCGTCGGTTTCGCTTGCATACGGTTCAAACCGATATGGCTCAATAGCTTCAGTTTCTTCTTCAATTTCGTTTTCGCTACCTGCCTCCACACTACAACCATCCGTTTCAATACATGCGTAATCTGTTGAATCGCTTAAACCGCTGAAATCCGAGTCTGAATCCGAGCTAATGTCGCTATACCTTGCTGTTCTATCCGCCATGTTTGTTTGTATTGGCATCACTGTGTGACGTCACAGGAAAATGGACGGGTGTATATAACGATGGTTAAAATCAGGCACTTTGAAGCTTTTTTTAGGGATATTGCGTGATGGGTAAAATTTTGAAAAAAACTTCGAAAAATAAAATAAGCCACTGGGAACTGATTTTTAATGGTTTTAACCCTTCTGAAATTGTGATAATGTTCCCCTTTAACAATGAGTAATATATAAATATATATGTGTATATATATATGTAATACATTAACAATATATTTTTTAACATAAGCTGCAAAAAAAAAAATCTTAAAATGTTACTTAAAAAACTGGCAGCTCAGTCACCAGTTTACCATGAATTGATTAACGTGGACCCCGACTTAAACAAGTTGAAAAACTTATTCGGGTGTTACCATTTAGTGGTCAATTGTACGGAATATGTACTGTACTGTGCAATCTACTAATACAAGTCTCAATCAAGCAATCAAACCAGAATTTTACAGTAAAAGCTGTGGGTTTTTTACAGCATACAAAAAATGTAATAAATACAATGGAATGGAGAAATAATACCACTGTTTATATATATATTTTTTTCCATTTTTTTTTTATTGACATCCAGCATCAGACATTTATATCCATTACATCATATTCACATCAATCATATATCTATTGTCTGCCCTAAATGTCAAAATATTTTTGTTTATATCCCACCCATACCCCCCCCCCCCCCCCCAAAAAAAAGAAACAACAAAAAATCAAAGTAATATCTACAAATACATCAATTAAATAAACAAAGAAAGAGGGGGGGAAAAAAGAAGAAGAAATAAATAAAAAATAATGTTTATATATATTTTTTTAACCGTAAAATCTTGTTGTATTGTTTTTTTTGTATGTTTTTTAACGTTTTAGTGCCTTACTGTATATGGGGAAAACGATACCGTACAGATTTTATGGTGGAATTTAACCGTAAAATATATTGTCAATTTTACAGTCTACAATTTGATCGATAATTTGTTTTGAAATCATAAGTCAAGCAGATATTTAAGTACAGTATTTATCTTTATTTTAACCAAAAATATTTTTGGAATACATAATATAATATTTTGATAATATTGAATTTTAAAAGATATGCAATTGCATGCAGTACATGATTTTTAATGTCAAAAGGGAAAGAACAAATATATTTAGTAAGAAAAGATGAAGCATTTTATTCACGCATATTACTTCCAGGCTTTCGCGGGCCACATCAAATAATGTGGCGGGCCAGATTTGAGATTTGGCCCCTCGGGTCTTGAGTTTGACACCGGTGGTTAATTGTTCATTTTATTCGGTACACCTAATACGAATTGGACAAAGCTGCTACGTTTCTGACATCCATGATGTTTTCCCAGCTTTCATGAACGTAAACACTATAAATCACATGATGGCCTTAAACACCACTTGTAGTACTTCAGGGTCTTGTGACGCGCACACACACACACACACACACACACACACACACACACACACACACACACACACTACATGACAGCAGCATCAGCCTCTGACGTCACCTCCTTTCATTCCCACGGTGTCTCGTCATCGGCGGCACAAAGTGTCCCTTTTGTCTGGCGTCCTTCAAACGTCCGATCCAGCTGCCGCCGCGTGGCCCGCTTTCACCTGAAGGATTCTTGCGGTCCGTTCCGGGGTTTGTTGTTGTGATAACCGCAAGGTCAGCTATTCCTGGCCAAGGATTCAATTACACACTTTTGACTTTGCCCCTCGAGTGAAGAACATAACTCTGTCTTGGATGTCTGTCTACACCCTAGACCAAGCCTGGGCAAATTTAAGGCCCGGGGGCCGCATCTGGCCCGCCGGACATTCCCAAATAATTTTTTTTAGATCTTTAAGAAGGAAACTGTAGGCGCCATTATGATGTGCAGTGATGTTTTTAAATGACCGTAAGTCTTGAACTATACAAAGTATTTCAATGGTTGGAATCTGTGCTTTTGCATGATATACTAGTTACTATGGTCATCTAATTAGTTACTATGGTAATCTAATTAGTTACTATGTTCATCTAATTAGTTACTATGGCATACTTGCCAACCTTGAGACCTCCGATTTCGGGAGGTGGGGGGCGAGGGGCGTGGTCAGGGGTGGGGCGGGGCGTGGTTAAGAGGGGAGGAGTATATTGACAGCTAGAATTCACCAAGTCAAGTATTTTATACATATATATATGTATATATATATATATATATATATATATATATGTGTGTGTGTGTGTGTGTATATATATCTACATCCTGAAAATATGCAAACAAAACTGTGTTTAGATAATTGATACTTCAAACTTGCATAAATAAATCTTAAGGAATATAACATAACTTGGCTTCTGAGAGCTTCAAAATGTAATGAATAAAATGCTAAAGTTGTTGATAAACAAGCAATTATTTTAATAATTAAATATGGTAATTTTAAATGAATTATGATCATTTAAAATTAATTATTTCAAATATGTTTATTTTAATGTATAATTCTATGGCTGGATGTAATAAGGAGTCAGAAAAAATACAAATAAAAATACAATTAATTTTGATTTTAATATAGTAAAAATGTATTTTTTATTTTTTTTAAATTAATAAATATATTTATTTTTAGGTAAGATAAACATAATAATACAATTTATCTCTAGTCTGGATGATTTAGTTCTTGTCACCCTGTTGTCCTCCCGTCGTGAAAAAAGGCTGTCCTCACTCAGGTCCGCATGGAGCTGGAGGGGGCGTGGCCTCCAGCTCCGGCTGAAAATCAGGAGATTTTCGGAGGAATATTTGTCCCGGGAGGTTTTCGGGAGAGGTGCTGAATTTCGGGAGTCTCCCGGAAAATTTGGGAGGGTTGGCAAGTATGTACTATGGTAATCTAATTAGTTACTATGGTCATCTAATTACCGTATTTTCCGCACCATTAGCCGCACCTAAAAACCACAAATTTACTCAAAAGCTGACAGTGCGGCTTTTAACCCGGTGCGCTTTATATATGGATAAATATTAAGATTCATTTTCATAAAGTTTCGATCTCGCAACTTAGGTAAACAGCCGCCATCTTTTTTCCCGGTAGAACAGGAAGCGCTTCTTCTTCTACGCAAGCAACCGCCAAGGTAAGCACCCGCCCCCATAGAACAGGAAGCGCTTCTTCTTCTACTGTAAGCAACCACCCGCCCCCGGAAGAAGAAGAAAAAACGCGCGGATATCACCGTACGTTTCATTTCCTGTTTACATCTGTAAAGACCACAAAATGGCTCCTACTAAGCGACAAGGATCCGGTTCATGAAAAGACGCAATCTCTCCATCCGCACACGGATTACTACCGTATTTCACAGCAACTGATATTCCTGTGAACCGCACTGTGGAACGGGAGCACGTACGGTGAATATTCGCACCACAGGGAATGAGAAGTCATCCTTCACTGTGGTTCTAGCTTGCCATGCTAACTTCCACCCATGGTGATATTCAAAAGGAAGACCTTGCCAAAAGAGACCTTTCCAGCCGGCGTCATCATAAAAGCTAACTCGAAGGGATGGATGAAGAAAAGATGAGCGAGTGGTTAAGGTAAGTTTAAGTTTACGCGAAGAGGCCGGGTGGCTTTTTTCACGCAGCTCTGTCCATGTTGATATACGTATGTTTGTGATTGCACATTTGCGTACATTTTGGGAGTGAACAGAGTTGTTAGAACGCTGGTTTTTAATATATTATTAAAGTTTGACTGACCTATCTGACTGTTTTTTTGACATTCCTTTAGCGCAGTTAGATGCGGCTTACAACACGGGGCGGCTTATTGGTGGACAAAGTTTTGAAATATGCCGTTCATTGAAGGCGCGGCTTTTAACCCAGGGCGCCTTATGATGCGGAAAATACGGTAGCTACTATGGTTATCATCTAATTAATCAATCAATCAATCAATACCTTTATTGTCATTGTCATAATAACACTTAAGTCATACATGTCAGTGAGATTTTGTTTGAGTTTTGTCCAGCGGCATAGAAACTGCATTGATGTGCAGGCAGGTTGACAATAGTTTACATTTTAGCATTGTCAGGAAGATCGCGATAAGAGGGACGTGGGGGTGGGAACAGTCAGATGTCTGATGGGTGTTACGTTGATGTTGCAGCAATGCAATGTCCAGAGCACAATTATTGAGGTGGTGAAGAGTGAGGTAATAAGATAGTCCGGGGCAGGCTGTTCATTTAGCAGTCTCACAGCCTGGGGATACAGACTGTGAGATATTCTGGTGGTCCTGGCGCGAATCGATCTATACCTCCTTCCAGAGGGTAGCAAGCAGGTTGAAGAGGCCATGTGCTGGGTGGTATCTGTCCTTCAGGATGTTGTGTACTCGCTTTAGGCAGCGAGTTGTGTACATGGCACTCATCTCTGGGAGTATTGTCCTTGTAATTTTCCCCGGCTACTATGGTCATCTAATTAGCTACTATGGTCATGTAATTAGTTACTATGGTAATCTTAAGTCACAGCAGCTCAGACGAGGCACCAAGCAGTGTGGGTGGGGAGCGTTTCCACAGACTGTTTCCACAGAGTGTTTTCACAGCGGCCAGCCTGAAATGCGGGTGTCAGGGACAGACGCGAAAGGAGATTTTTACAAGAAAGTTCTAGATCGTAGGTGTTTTTGTTTTTTTTACCCTTTGCGTTCATATTTAGCTGTGTTTGTTGCATTTTTGTCGCGTTTCGCTTGATTGTAAAATATGATGATCGAGAGGGGAGGGGGGGTGACGTTCATACATTGTCAATATTCAGTGTTTTATCCTTCGTAGTTAATATTGTAAATCCCACATTCTTTATTTTCATGTACAAAAAAAAAGGTTAAATTCAATTTTTTTAAGGCGGTTTGTCATAACGTTTTTAGCATTCAATCAGACATTATTGTGAGGTTTCGTATTAGTGTTCCTAAAAATAGGACCCAAGCACACATACTGTACAGCAGATTTTCACAGCTTATATATATATATATATATATATATATATATATATATCCAGGCAACAGATAATCACACAAAATACCCCTTTATAACTTTAATGTTTTATTTTAGCATATTTATTCAAACCAAAAAATCACATGTACATATACAAAAGTGAAATGTGCATCAACTAAGTATTGATTAAGTAGATTTTTTTTAATACATTTGCAAATGAAAAAAAAAAAAGTATTACATTGTCATTATGGGGTATTGTGGGTAGAATTTTTTTTTTTAGGAAAAAAGGAATTTATTACATTTTGGAATAAGGCTGCAACTTAACAAAATGTGGAAAAGGTGAAATGTGCATCAATATTGTATTGAGTACGTTTTTTTGTTTGTTTGTTTGTTTTTTAATACATTTGCAAATTAAAAAAGAAACTTTTCACATTGTCATTATTGGGTATTGTGTGTAGAATTTTGAGGACAAAAATTAATTTATTACATTTTGGAATAAGGCTGTATGTAACTTAACAAAATGTAGAAAAAGTAAAACGTGCATCAACTAAATATTGAGTAAGTGTTTTTTTTTTTTTTAAATACATTTGCAAATTAAAAAAAAAACTACTTTTCACATTGTCATTATGGGCTATTGTGTGTAGAATTTGTTTAGGGGAAAAAAATAATTTATTGCATTTTGGAATAAGGCTGTAAGTTAACAAAATGTGGAAAAAGTAAAATGTGCATCAACTAAGTATTGAGTAAGTCTTTTTTTTTTCTTTAATACATTTGCAAATTTAAAAACAATAATTTTCACATTGTCATTATGGGGTATTGTGTGTAGAATTCTGAGGACAAAAATGAATTTATTACATTTTGGAATAAGGCTGTAACTTAACAAAATGTAGAAAAAGTAAAATGTGCATCAACTAAGTATTGAGTAAGTTTTTTTTAATTTTTTAAATACATTTGCAAATTAAAAAAAAAAAACTTTTCACATTGTCATTATGAGGTATTGTGTGTAGAATTTTGAGGTTAAAAATGAATATTTTACATTTTGGAATAAGGCTGTAACTTAACAAAATGTAGAAAAAGTAAAATGTGCATCAACTAAGTATTGAGTTAGTATTTTTTCTCTTTAATACATTTGCAAATTTAAAAAAAAATCATTTTCACATTTTCATTATGGGGTATTGTGTGTAGAATTTTGAGGACAAAAATGAATATTTTACATTTTGGAATAAGGCTGTAACGTAACAAAATGTAGAAAAAGTAAAATGTGTATCAACTATGTATTGAGTAAGTATTTTTTTTCTTTAATACATTTGCAATTTAAAAAAAAATCATTTTCACATTGTCATTATGGGGTATTGTGTGTAGAATTCTGAGGACATAAATGAATTTATTACATTTTGGAATAAGGCTGTAACTTAACAAAATGTAGAAAAAGTAAAAGGTGCATCAACTAAGTATTGAGTAAGTTTTGGGGTTTTTTAATACATTTGCAAGTAAAAATAAAAAACTTTTCACATTGTCATTATGGGCTATTGTGTGTAGAATTTTGAGGTTAAAATGAATATTTTACATTTAGAATAAGGCTGTAACTTAACAAAATGTAGAAAAAGTAAAATGTGCATCAACTAAGCATTGAATTAAGTTTTTTTTTTTTTAAATACATTTGCAAATAAAAAAACAACCTTTTCACATTGTCATTATGGGGTATTGTGTGTAGAATTTTGGGGACAAAAATGAATTTATTACATTTTGGAATAAGGCTGTATGTAACTTAACAAAATGTGGAAATTTCCAATGCCTCCATGGTTCGATTTTAAATTTTTCGGACTTCTTTAGATTCCAAATACACAACAGAAGGTACCAATAGGTAAGAAATGTTGGTTTTGCACAACGGGGCCCCTTTAAGGGCTCAAGAAGGGTCCTGATTGACTAGGAGACTTCTGTGTATATTTCCCAGGAATGACTCATGATCAATATGTACAGTCGGTGACAGATGGCTTTCAAGCTGTCTGGGCGACCTTTACACCTCACAGATGGGCGCTCTCCGTTTCAGCGGCGCGTTATTTCAAGGCGGTACTGTGTCTTCTCAGGAACCGGCAGTCGGGGAGAGGCGAGCGCACGTCCACGGAAGATACGGAAACGGTGTGATGCTTTAGGAGTGAACATTGGACATCCCGTCGCCATGGCCGGCCTGACTCGCCCTCTCTGCAACGGCTCGGGACAAAGATGGGGGTTGCCATGGTGATCATTTACAAGAAGACGCTGGAGAAGAAGGGCGCCGACGATGTGACGTCCAAAAACACACATTTGAGCTCGGTAAGAAGTTGTTTGCTTCATGCCTGCATTAGGGTGGTGCGATATATAGAACTTAGACTTAGACTTAGAAAATCTTTATTGTCCCCCAGGGGCAATTTGGTTTGCAGCAGTAGTCATTAAAAAACAAGGTTCAACAGTAAAACAAGGTACAACAGTAAAAAACTAGGTGCAACAGTATATACGACATTAATGACTGCCCAGGAGAGTTGGCCTCTTACAATATTTTTAAAATACATCTAAAATCATGTTTTTTAGTAAGTGTGACTGAATTGTATCTGTATCATGTATATAATTGAATACCTTTACTTATTTTTTTGTATCTATACAGTGATTTCTTATGTACAAAACTCAAAACCAGTGAAGTTGGCACGTTGTGTAAATGGTAAATAAAAACAGAATACAATGATTTGCAAATCCTTTTCAACTTATATTCAATTGAATAGACTGCAAAGACAAGATATTTACTGAGAAACTTACATATTTTTTGGCAAATAATCATTAACTTAGAATTTAATAGCAGCAACACATTGCAAAACAGTTGGCACAGGGGCATGTTCACCACTGTGTTACATGGCCTTTCCTTTTAACAACACTCAGTAAACGTTTGGGAACTGAGGAGACCAATTTTTGAAGCTTTTCAGGTGGAATTCTTTCCCATTCTTGCTTGATGTACAGAATAAGTTGTTCATATTGCACCACACATTGTCAATGGGAGACAGGTCTGGACTACAGGCAGGCCAGTCTAGTACCCACACTCTTTTACTATGAAGCCACGCTGTTGTAACACGTGGCTTGGCATTATCTTGCTGAAATAAGCAGGGGCATGACGTTGCTTGGATGGCAACATATGTTGCTCCAAAACCTGTATGTACCTTTCAGCATTAATGGTGTCTTCACAAATGTGTAAGTTACCCATGCCTTGGGCACTAATACACCCCCATACCATCACAGATGCTGGCTTTTGAACTTTGCGCCTAGTACAATCCGGATGGTTCTTTTCCTTTTTGGACGTCCACAGTTTCCAAAAAACAATTTGAAATGTGGACTCGTCAGACCACAGAACACTTTTCCACTTTGCATCAGTCCATCTTAGATGAGCTCGGGCCCAGTAAAGCCAGCGGCGTTTCTGGGTGTTGTTGATAAATGGCTTTCGCTTTGAATAGAGTTTTAACTTGCACTTACAGATGTAGCGACCAACTGTAGTTACTGACAGTGGTTTTCTGAAGTGTTCCTGAGCCCATGTGGTGATATCCTTTACACACTGATGTCGCTTTTTGATGCAGTACCGCCTGAGGGATCGAAGGTCGGTAAGTTTACCAGTTGGAACGTTAAATATCTTGTCTTTGCAGTCTATTCAATTGAATATAAGTTGAAAAGGATTTGCAAATCATTGTATTCTGTTTTTATTTACCATTTACACAACGTGACAACTTCACTGGTTTTGGGGTTTGTACACTGAAATTTTATGACAAAATATTGTATATAATTATGTTATTTGCCACTGTAGCTGACTTTTTTTTATGATCTTTTGTTGTCTAATCATTATTGCGTTTTTAACATCGGTCCAGGGACAACAGATGTAAAATAGCCTTATGGCTTTTAATTCTGGTACATTAAGTCATGTCTATTGTCCCTGTCAAATAAATTGTAAAAAAAATTAAATACATAAATAGAGCTTTTAATACTGTTGCTATATTGTGATAATGCATTCTAGCTGTGTCCTGCAAATTTGACAAGAAAACAAACGCGTCTCGCTAGGTAGCTACCGGCTAACGTCCCCTCACAGTGTGAAGCCACTTTCGAGTGGGCAATCCTCGCCTCTACAGCAGCAAATAATCTTGGATTATTGCAAATTCGACCGCGAGAAGTGAGCGAACACGCCCTCGACGCAACATAGCATCCTTGCCAGCGGCTAACGTTCCTCCACTTTTGAGTCAGCAAATAAATGACTTTTCTTACATTCTTTATATCATCCGTGGAGGATGAGGAATAACTAAACATACTATAGGAGGATATGCTAACCACTAAGATAGAGCGCTTGATTGTAAACAAAGGTGGGCGGACTGATACAAATATCGACTAATGATACCAAGTAGTATAGTGTTGGGTCGTTTTTGTTATTGCTTACAAAGTCAGGAAATAAGAAGTAGGACTTTTAAGGGCAAAAACTAAATTATTTAAATCAGACCATGTATGAAATAATATCAATATTAATCAATATTGTTACACAGTGGTCAAAACTGGAATCATTCAACGATCTTAAAACATTGAGGCATAAGTATCGGTCTGGCCGATACTGCCCCTGTCACTACTTTGTATTGGATCGATACCCAAAAGGAATGTAAAGTATCCAAACACAGAATAATAAGTGCTGATTATGTTTTAACAGAATGATCATTTATATGTCAAATGGCAGGAGGCTGCAATATATATCACGATATAGATTAGAGGCCGTATCGCCCATCCCCAGTCTGCATGAGTTCATCCGAGCACGTCGTCAATCACAGCTGTTGCAAACCTGTTGCACAACATTTCAAGGAGGAGCGTCGAAAGAACAGTTTGGGTGCTAGAAACGGGGGAACAGGGGATGCTTGCGCGTTATATGCCATTGCATCATCGCCAACCACCGCCAGCGTGTTCGGTCACCCACCCGACACTCGTCGTCACATAGTCCACGTTCCACACCGGTGACTCACGGAGCGGCTCGCCGTAGGTGGAGAAGAAATCTGCGAGCCGCGTTCCCCTCTGCCACCGACACTCGTGGAGGCGTCGCGCAAATAACACCAAACGACCACATTGCGGAATGTTTGGGTTGTATTTCCTCTTGATTTATTCCGACTGTGGAGCTGACGTTAGTTTCTGGTGTTTCCACAGTTCCAGGCCCAGACCATGAGCCAGGGGACCACCCTCTTCTCTCCTGGACTCATGGGTAAGACCGAGCTGATGGAAAATACAATCTGACGCCAGTAACTATTAGACATGGCCTGGTTTTTCATGTCCTGATACCACCTGTCTTGTTATGGTACTGGTTTCTGGCTCAGGTGCAGCATTTAGACCAGGGAATCCTAACTTTTTGACTTGGGGGGCCGCATTGGGAAAATAAACTTAAAATATATTTTATTTTTTTGTATTTTTATATATATATATATATAAAAATATATATATATTTTAATTTTTGTATTTTTATATATATATATATATACATTAATAAAATAAAAATATACATATATATATAAAAAAATAATATAATATATATATATATATGTGTATATATTTTTATTTTTTCATTTTTATTTTTTATATATATATTTTTTATTTATATATATATATATGTATATTTTTATTTTATTTATATATATATATATATATATAAAAATATATATACATTTTAATTTTTGTATTTTTATATATATATACATAAATAAAATAAAAATATACATATATATATAAAAAAAAAAAATATATATAAAAAAAAAAAAATATATATATATATATATATATATATGTGTATATATTTTTATTTTTTCATTTTTATTTTTTATATATATATATTTTATTTATATATATATATATATGTATATTTTTATTTTATTTATATATATATATATATATATATATAAAATAAAAATATACATATATATATATATATATATATATATATATGTATATTTTTATTTTAAAAATATACATATATATATATGTATATTTTTATTTTATTTATATATATATATATATACATATATATATAAATAAAATAAAAAATATACATATATATATATATATATATAAAAAATATATATATAAAAAATAAAAATATATACACATATATATATATATATATGTATTTTTTTTATATATATATTTTTTATTTATATATATATATGTATATTTTTATTTTATTTATATATATATATGTATATATATATATATATATATGTATGTACATATATGTACATATATATATATGTACATATATGTATATATATATATATGTATATATACATATATGTACATATATGTACATATATATATGTACATATATGTATATATATATATATGTATATAAAATATATATATATATATATTTATATATATATATATAATTTTATTTAATTATTTATTTACATATTTATTTATTTACATATATATATATATATATATATATATAATTATTTTTTTAAATATATATATAAATTGTTTTTTAAATATATATATACATATATATATTTAAAAAAAAAAAGAATATATATATATATATATATAAATAAATAAACAAAGTACAGGCCAAAAGTTTGCACACACCTCAGTCAATGCGTTTTCTTAATTTTTATGACTATTTACATTATATTGTCACTGAAGGCATCAAAACTATGAACGAACACATGTGGTTATGTACTTAACAAAAAAAAAGGTGAAATAACTGAAAACATGTTTTATATTCTAGTTTCTTCAAAATAGCCATCCTTTGCTCTGATTACGGCTTTGCAGACTCTTGGTATTCTCTCGATGAAAACCCATTTCAGGTATCTACCTCTTGAAGCTCATCGAGAGAATGCCAAGAGTGTGCAAAGCAGAAATCGGAGGGTGGCTATTTTGAAGAAACAGGAAGACCTGCTCAGTGGCTTTGTGGTTAGAGTGGCCGTCCTGAGATCGGTAGGCCGTGAGTTCAAACCCTGGCCGAGTCATACAAAAGACTATAAAAATGGCATGGGTCAAAAAATTTCACCACACCTAGTGTGTGTGTGACAATCATTGGTACTTTAACTTTAATAAAACATTTTTTGAGTCATTTCACCTTTAAAAAAAAAATAAAAAAAAATATATATATATATATATATATATATATATATATATATATATATTTCTTTATCCTATGCATATATGTGTACATATAATATTAATATAATGTATATATAATTTTTATAATTGGATATTAAAGAGTATTTGAAAGTTCGACTTTTACATTGTTTACTTCCGTGAGGACTTCTTTGAAGGATTGAAATCAACCAAATTTTAAGCCGTTAAACATGAATAAGTGTGGAGAGGGTTTTTGCTTTTTTCCCATCATGCTTTGTAATGGATGTAACTTTGAATATTTGCCATTTTTTTTACAATACCCACAAAGTTCAGTGACCATGTCTGTTGACATTTTGTGTTGGTTGGATTAGGTTTTTTTTTGCACCATGACTAGGGAAGGTTGCTCGCATCGGGTCATATATATATATATATATATATATATATATATATATATATATATATATATATATATATATATATATATATATATATATATATATATATATATATAAATGCCGCGCTACCAGAGCATAATAAAAGGTCACGGACCTAAATGATGACAAAATAGCAGCATTAAAAAATGCTAGACTTTTAAAATGAATGCAATATCCAGCGGGCAAGATTCCTTACTAAACTCATGACATCTACGGGCCGTGAAAATTTATTTTTCGTCAGGTATTAATGAGTCTTTTTTTGCAGTATATTTAGTCAATACTTTTTTCTCCAATCAGCCTGGGCTAAGGTTTATGTGTTTAAATAAACAACAATCATGGTTTCATATGTGATGGGGTTGTAAAAGATCAAATTATTGAATACCATTAAGATTACTAATTCAGTGTTAATATTTGAGTGGGCCCCGGGGCCCCCTGTAGTGGAAAAATTGGGCCGCGAGGTAAGAAAGGGTTTAGAGACCGTGATGTTAATGATTGCTTGTGCTGGTAGGCCTTCTTTCTAGAAAGAATCCAAATGGAAAACATGTGTCCTTAAAAAAGCGACTGGCCTCTGGTGAGGATAAAAATAATATTCAATCACATGAAGAAATGTTGCAAGTCATCCTTGCAGCCTGTGGATGTTTGTTGAAGATGTTCTTGCAAGGGTTGTGGGGTTGTCTCCTCTCGGGGCCGTTCTGAATAAAAGATGTCTTCCGGTGCAGATACGAGGCGGTGGTGTGAGGAGGCGCACCAGAGGCCGGTCGGGACGAGCCTAGAGAGCCTGTGGGACGTCCTGCCCGAGGTGCACGGGACGTCCGCCCACTGGGGCTGGGACGTCGGCTCCGCCTCCAGCACCATCACCAGCCTGCTGCAGGATCTCAGCCTGACCGAGGCGGCCTCCTCGCTGGTCACGGCGCCGCCCAGCAAGAGGCAGTGCAGGTCCTTGTCCTGCTCTGATGAACTCCACCGCAGCGCCTGGCGCCCCCAGGGCTCCCGCGTGTGGACCAGCGTGGAGAAAAGGCGGTGCCACAGCGGCGGTAGCGTCCAGCGCGGCGGAACCAGCTCCGCCGCCGCCTCCAGAGGGGCTCAGGCGGGCATGCAACGCAGCTCCAGCTTCAGCCTGCCCGCGCGCTGCAACCCCCAAGACCTGCCCTGCTTCCCCACGACCAGTCCCACGGTCCAGCCCCTCTACCTCTCCCACGAACAGATCCCCGAGCCCATCAGCTCCCCGGACTCCACCCCTGAGATGGAGCGGCGCGGTGGCCTGGCTCGTAGCCGCTCGCAACCTTGCGTCCTCAACGACAAGAAGATCGGCGTGAAGCGCAGGAGACCGGCGGACACGCAGAGGCCTTCGCTGGATCTGGCCAAGATGACCCAGGTTGGTGTTGGTCCCGATAACCGTAGTCCTCTTCTTCGCGCGCCACTTTTCGCCGTTCATGAAACGCAAACATCGTTTTTTGATGCCAGCGAGGTTCCGTCAAGAAGGGATCGCATGCACTGCAAAAACTGAAATCTAAGTAAGATTAAATATCTCAAATAAGGGTGATATTTGCTTATTTTCTGTCTGATAAGATAATTCTTCTCACTAAGCAGATTTTATGTTAGAGTGTTTTTCTTGTTTTAAGTGTTTTGGTCCTAAATGATCTCAGTAAGATATTACAGCTTGTTGCTGAGATTTGATGACCTATATTGAGTAAAACATGCTTAAAACTAGAATATCAACTGTTGCAAAGCTGTGTCACAAGTATAAAACTACTTTTTTTAAAGGGGAACATTATCACAATTTCAGAATGGTTAAAACCATTAAAAATCAGTTCCCAGTGGCTTATTTTATTTTTCGAAGTTTTTTTCAAAATTTTACCCATCACGCAATATCCCTAAAAAAAAGCTTCAAAGTGCCTGATTTTAACCATTGTTATATACACCCGTCCATTTTCCTGTGACGTCACATAGTGAAGCCAATACAAACAAACATGGCGGATGGACAGCAAGCTATAGCGACATTAGCTCGGATTCAGACTCGGATTTCAGCGGCTTAAGCGAAATTGAAGAAGAAACTGAAGCTATTGAGCCATATCGGTTTGAACCGTATGCAAGCGAAATCGACAAACGACACGACAGCCAGCGACACGGGAGAAAGCGAGGACGAATTCGGCGATCGCCTTCTAACCAACGATTGGTGTGTGTTTGTTTTTAAGTGTTGTAATGTTTTTAAGCTAAATTATTGGTAAACACAGTTTATGTATAATAATTTACGTAAAACCGCGAGTAATGAATAAAGTTTTCATCAATTAATATATTCTGTAGACATACCCTCATCCGCTCTCTTTTCCTGAAAGCTGATCTGTCCAGTTTTGGAGTTGATGTCAGCAGGCCAGGGAAGCTAGGGTCGAAATTCTTCTCTTGATCACCTTCGGTGGCATAAGGGACGGTGTGAGCCAAGACATCCAGGGGGTTTAGCTAGCTCGTCTGCGGGAACAAACTGCCGCCATTGCTTGCCGTGCTACCGAGGTCCTTTGTCCCTGAATTGCTCACACACTCCGGCAGATTCAATGGGGGTCTGGCGGCAGATTTCTTTGACTTTATCGTTGGAAATGCATCTGCTTTGAGTGTCGCAGGATATCCACACATTCTTGCCATCTCTGTCGTAGCATAGCTTTCGTCGGTAAAGTGTGCGGAACAAATGTCCAATTTCTTGCCACTTTCGCATCTTTGGGCCACTGGTGCAACTTGAATCCGTCCCTGTTCGTGTTGTTACACCCTCTGACAACACACCGACGAGGCATGATGTCTCCAAAATATGGAAAACAGTCGAAAAAACGGAAAATAACAGAGCTGATTTGACTCGGTGTTTGAGAAAATGGCGGATTGCTTCCCGATGTGACGTCACGTTGTGACGTCATCGCTCCGCGAGCGAATAATAGAAAGGCGTTTAATTCGCCAAAATTCACCCATTTAGAGTTTGGAAATCGGTTAAAAAAATATATGGTCTTTTTTCTGCAACATCAAGGTATATATTGACACTTACATAGGTCTGGTGATAATGTTCCCCTTTAACATAAGAACTGAAATTACATTTTCGGCACAGTCCCACTAAGAGCAGACATACGTTACAAGGGGGACAAGACGGGACCGCCGACGGGTCAGCCACTTACGGCGCTCCTTAAAAAAGGTGGGAAAAAGGTGACATTGGGAAAGGGGGAAGAGTAAAAAAAATCGCTCCGAGAGCGAATATTAGAAAGGCGTTTAATTCGCCAAAATTCACCCATTTAGAGTTCGGAAATCGGTTAAAAAAATATATGGTCTTTTTTCTGCAACATCAAGGTATATATTGACACTTACATAGGTCTGGTGATAATGTTCCCCTTTAACATAAGAACTGAAATTACATTTTCGGCACAGTCCCACTAAGAGCATACATACGTTACAAGGGGGACAAGATGGGACCGCCGACGGGTCAGCCACTTACGGCGCTCCTTAAAAAAGGTGGGAAAAAGGTGACATTGGGAAAGGGGGAAGAGTAAAAAAAATCGCTCCGAGAGCGAATATTAGAAAGGCGTTTAATTCGCCAAAATTCACCCATTTAGAGTTCGGAAATCGATTAAAAAAATATATGGTCTTTTTTCTGCAACATCAAGGTATATATTGACACTTACATAGGTCTGGTGATAATGTTCCCCTTTAATCCCAGGAACACCATATCCTACCGTCAAGCATGGTGGTGGTAGTATTATGCTCTGGGCCTATTTTTGCTGCCAATGGAACTGGTGCTTTAAATGGGACTATGAAAAAAGGAGGATTACCTCCGATTTCTTCAGGACAACCTAAAATCCTCAACCCAGAGGTTGGGTCTTGACCCCAAACACACGTCAAAAGTGGTAAAGGAATGGCTAGAATGAAGGTTTTAGAATGGCCTTCCCAAAGTCCTGACTTAAACGTGTGGACAATGCTGAAGAAACAAGTCCATGTCAGAAAACCAACACATTTAGCTGAATTTCACCAATTTTGTCAAGAGGAGTGGTCAAGTGGTCAAGCAGAAGCTTGTGGATGGCTACCAAAAGCGCCTTATTGCAGTGAAACTTGCCAAGGGACATGTAAGCAAATATTAACATTGCTGTATGTTCTTGTCTCTCATAATGATTGTGAACAAATTGCAAAAAAAAGTGCAGTTCCCCTTTAACAATACCGCTATAATAACGATAACCGCGATATTTAATTCATGCCGGGCCATCTAAAACGTTTCCCTCGCCTGCCAAAGTCAGGAAGCAGAGCAGCTGCAGCAGAGGTCACTGGTCGGCGTGCGAGCGGGTCGTGGCGGGGCTGAGGCATGTCGGCTGAAGAGATATTGATTTGGGTAAATCCAGCTCAGTGGGTGGATCGGGCCTCGTGAGCTATTGATCCGCTTCTATTGATGGCGCGTCAAGGTCAGTGCGGATGATGGCGCTCTCTTGCCAGCGTCACACGTCCGACGAGGCCCCCGATCTTGTAGGCGGGGAGACGTCGGCGGGTCCGAAGCATCCCCGACATAAGCCACCTGAGGCCTCTGGCGTGAGGCAGCTGTTCGTACTCATCGTAAAGATCAGATCATCCCCGTGTGGCGACGCTTCCCGCCCCGGACTGTGCAGCTGTCAGGGTCCTGGCGTCAAAGCCTGGGGATCCACTCCTGTATGTGTGCCTTCATTGTGCCGTTAGACTCCAATGATGCGCCTCGATTCTTCTACAAAACCCCAAAACCAGTAAAGTGTGCACGTTGTGTAAAAGGTAAATAAAAACAGAATACAATGATTTGCAAATCCTTTTCCACTTATATTCAGACTGCAAAGACAAGATATTTAACGTTCGAACTGGAAAAGTTTGTTATTTTTTGCAAATATTAGCTCATTTGGAATTTGATGCCTGCAACATGTTTCCAAAAAGCTGGCACAAGTGGCAAAAAAGACTGAGAAAGTTGAGGAATGCTCATCCATCCATCCATCTTCTTCCGCTTATCCGAGGTCGGGTCGCGGGGGCAGCAGCCTAAGCAGGGAAGCCCAGACTTCCCTCTCCCCAGCCACTTCGTCCAGCTCCTCCCGGGGGATCCCGAGGCGTTCCCAGGCCAGCCGGGAGGCATAGTCTTCCCAACGCGTCCTGGGTCTTCCCCGTGGCCTCCTACCGGTCGGACGTGCCCTAAACACCTCCCTAGGGAGGCGTTCGGGTGGGATCCTGACCAGATGCCCGAACCACCTCATCTGGCTCCTCTCGATGTGGAGGAGCAGCGGCTTTACTTTGAGCTCCCCCCGGATGGCAGAGCTTCTCACCCTATCTCTAAGGGAGAGCCCTGCCACCCGGCGGAGGAAACTCATTTCAGCCGCCTGTACCCGTGATCTTGTCCTTTCGGTCATAACCCAAAGCTCATGACCATAGGTGAGGATGGGAACGTAGATCGACCGGTAAATTGAGAGCTTTGCCTTCCGGCTCAGCTCCTTCTTCACCACAACGGATCGATACAGCGTCCGCATTACTGAAGACTCCGCACCGATCCGCCTGTCGATCTCACGATCCACTCTTCCCCCACTCGTGAACAAGACTCCGAGGTACTTGAACTCCTCCACTTGGGGCAGGGTCTCCTCCCCAACCCGGAGATGGCACTCCACCCTTTTCCGGGCGAGAACCATGGACTCGGACTTGGAGGTGCTGATTCTCATCCCAGTCGCTTCACACTCGGCTGCGAACCGATCCAGTGAGAGCTGAAGATCCTGGCCAGAGGAAGCCATCAGGACCACATCATCTGCAAATAGCAGAGACCTAATCCTGCAGCCACCAAACCGGATCCCCTCAACGCCTTGACTGCGCCTAGAAATTCTGTCCATAAAAGTTATTTGGAATTTGATGCCTGCAACATGTTTCCAAAAAGCTGGCACAAGTGGCAAAAAAGACTGAGAAAGTTGAGGAATGCTCATCAAAACACTTATTTGGAACATCCCACAGGTGAACAGGCTAATTGGGAACAGGTGGGTGCCATGATTGGGTATAAAAGCAGCTTCCGTGAAATGCTCAGTCGTTCACAAACAAGGATGGGGCGAGGGTCACCACTTTGTGAACAAATGCGTGAGCAAATTGTTGAACAGTTTAAGAACAACATTTTCTCAACCAGCTATTGCAAGGAATTTAGGGATTTCACCATCTACGGTCTGTAATATCATCAAAAGGTTCAGAGAATCTGGAGAAATCACTGCACTTAAACGATCCCTCAGGCGGTACTGCATCAAAAAGTGACATCGGTGTGTAAAGGATATCACCACATGGGCTCAGGAACACTTCAAAAAACCACTGTCAGTAACTACAGTTTGTCGCTACATCTGTAAGTGCAAGTTAAAACTCTACTATGCAAAGCCAAAACAATTTATCAACAACACCCAGAAACGCCGCCGGCTTCGCTGGGCCCGAGCTCATCTAAGATGGACTGATGCAAAGTGGAAAAGTGTTCTGTGGTCTGACGAGTCCACATTTCAAATTGTTTTTGGAAACTGTGGACGTCGTGTCCTCCGGACCAAAGAGGAAAAGAACCATCCGGATTGTTATAGGCGCAAAGTTCAAAAGCCAGCATCTGTGATGGTATGGGGGTGTATTAGTGCCCAAGACATGGGTAACTTACACAACTGTGAACCTGTTTTTATGTTTTTATTTATTCTATTTTAATTATTTATTTTTTATCGTGTTCTGTTTGTGTTGTGTTGTTTGCTCGGTACTCGTTTTATCTTTTAACCTGTTCATTGTACAGCACTTTGGCTACCCCTGTGGTACATTTTAAATGTGCTTTATAAATAAAGTTGATTTGATTTGATTTGAATGCTGAAAGGTACATACACGTTTTGGAGCAACATATGTTGCCGTCCAAGCAACGTTATCATGGACGCCCCTGCTTATTTCAGCAAGACAATGCCAAGCCACGTATTAAATCAACGTGGCTTCATAGTAAAAGAGTGCAGGTACTAGACTGGCCTGCCTGTAGTCCAGACCTGTCTCCCATTGAAAATGTGTGGCGCATTATGAAGCCTAAAATACCACAACAGAGACCTCGGACTGTTGAACAACTTAAGCTGTACATCAAGCAAGAATGGGAAAGAATTCCACCTGAAAAGCTTCAAAAATGTGTCTCCTCAGTTCCCAAACGTTTACTGAGTGTTGTTAAAAGGAAAGGCCATGTAACACAGTGGTGAACATGCATTTTTTTGCAATGTGTTGCTGCCATTAAATTCTAAGTTAATGATTATTTGCCAAACAAAATGAAGTTTCTCAGTTGGAACGTTAAGTATCTTGTCTTTGCAGTCTATTCAATTGAATATAAGTTGAAAAGGACTTGCAAATCATTGTATTCTGTTTTTATTGACCATTTACACAACGTGCCAACTTCACTGGTTTTGGGTTTTGTATTGTATCGATTGAAACTGATTCTCGCCATTTATGGGGCTCGAAAGGCCACGTGATTACCCAGAGCAAAGGGTGGCTATTTTGAAGAAACTAGAATATAAAACATGTTGTCAGTTATTTCACCTTTTTTTGTTTAAGTACATAACTCCACATGTGTTCATTCATAGTTGTGATGCCTTCAGTGACAATCTACAATGTAAATAGTCATGAAAATAAAGTGAAGTGAATTATATTTATATAGCGCTTTTCTCTCGCGACTCAAAGCGCTTTACATAGTGAAACCCAATATCTCAGTGAATTTTAAACGAAGGTGGGTGTCATTCAACATTCATAACAACATTGATTTTGATGAATTGTTTAAAAATTTTTCCAATAAAATTCTGTAAAAAGTGTTAAAAATAAGTCATATATTGTTGTTTTTTTCTTTAAACACTAAAACCTCTAGCTCAACTTCAGGTTTTTTAAATATCTTTGTATGTTTTTTGTTTGTTTTATGCTGTTTTTGTCATGGAAAACTTATGGTAAACACAAAATATGTAATAACCCCCCCACCCCAACAGTATTTCGATTGTTTTTTTTTTTTTTAAATTGCAAACAAAATATTTTCTCCCGAAAATATTTCAAAGTAGAATTTTTGATGTGAAGTAATTGGAGCCTTTAATTGGTCCATAATTCATAACACTGATTTTGATTAATTAACAATGACAGTTTAAAAAAATCCCACTAAAATTCTCTAAAAAGTGTTAAAAATAAGTCATATATTGTTTTTTTTTCTTTAAACACTAAAACCTCTAGCTCAACTTCCGTTTTTTAAAATATTTTTTTATGTTTTTTGTTTGTTTTATGCTGTTTTTGTCATGGAAAACTTATGGTAAACACACAAAATATGCAATACCCCACCAACAGTATTTCGATTATTGTTTTGTTTTTTTAAATTGCAAACAAAATATTTTCTCCCGAAAATATTTCAAAGTAGAATTTTTGATGTGAAGTAATTGGAGCTTTTAATTGGTCCAACATTCATAACAACACTGATTTTGATTCATTGTTAACAATGACAGATGAAAAAAATCCCACTAAAATTCTCTAAAAAGTGTTAAAAATAAGTCATATATAGCAGTTTTCCCCCTACCTTTTTGTAACTGCAGACCGGTCAACGCTTGAAACTTAGTCCCGGGTGTAAAGGATATCACCACAATTATGTGTGCTTACGGACGGTATCCCTGCAGACTGTATTGATATATATTGATATATAATGTAGGAATCAGAAATAATAATAATAACAGAAATTGTGTGAATGAGTGTAAATGGGGGAGGTTTTTTTGGGGGGTTGGTGCACTAATTGTAAGTGTATCTTGTGTTTTTTATGTTGATTTAATAAAAAAAAAAATATTATTTTTTTATTTCTTGTGCCGCGGGGACCACTGAATAGTTTTTTTTTTACTTTCAACTCTAAAATCTCGAGCTCAACTTTCGGTCTTTCCGTCGATTATAAGTGTTTAATTTTTTTGTTTTTGTTTGTTTTATGCTGTTTTTGTCATAGAAAACTTAGTTTTTTTTTATGGTAAACACACAAAATATGCAATATTTTCCCCCCAAAAAGTATTTGGATTTAATTTGTTTGTTTTTATTCCCTTTTTTTCAAATATATACCGTATTTTTCGGACTATAAGTCGCAGTTTTTTTTTCATAGTTTGGCTTATATATATGTTTTTTTCCTTCTTTATTATGCATTTTCGGCAGGTGCGACTTATACTCCGAAAAATACGGTATATATATTTTTTAATGGCAAACACACAAAATAATACGTAATATTTTCCCTAAAAATATATTTTAAAGTAGAATGTTTGGTATTTGAAGCCTTCAATAGGCCAATAATTCATAGTAATATTAATTTTGATTAATTTTTAATTTCTGAGCAATTATAATTTTCAAAGAAAAGCTTTGAGTTATTAGAGTCAGCATTGCAATATTTATTTTTTTGCCTGTTATAGTACTTTTAGAATGTGCTGCGGGCCGTTAAAAAATAAGTTCCGGGCCGCAGTTTAGACACGGCTGTCATGGCCATCAATTTATCCATCTCCTGCTTGTCTTCCTCACTAAGGAAAACACATAGAATGAGAAGGTGTGTCCAAACTGTATTTAATTCTAAAAACAAGCAATATTCAAAATGCAATTCTTAAATTCGCATCAGAATCTTTAAACAATATTTTTTTTTTATGTGGGGGGAAACCAAAATATGTTATTTGAATAGTTATCTGCTCAATTTGATCATTTAAAAACTAGAACAGACAAAATCCAGGTATTCAGGCAAAAATTAAGATTAAGTTAATAGCTCTGAAAATGTCTAGAAATACAATTTAAAATCTTGACAAGTGGCAAATAATTTGGAAACTTATTTTTATTTTTTCCCCCAATTGATTTTTGAAAATGATGAACGGATTTTATTGCCCCCCCAATGCGTCTCTCTTGTCGTCCTTGGCAGAAAATCCCACTAAAATTCTCTAAAAAGTGTTAAAAATAAGTCATATATAGCAGTGGCCCCCAACCTTTTTGTAACTGCGGACCGGTCAACGCTTGAAACTTAGTCCCGGGTGTAAAGGATATCACCACAATTATGTGTGCTTACGGACGGTATCCCTGCAGACTGTATTGATATATATTGATATATAATGTAGGAACCAGAAATAATAATAATAATAACAGAAAGAAACAACCCTTTTGTGTGAATGAGTGTAAATAGGGGAGGGTTTTTTGGGGGGGTTGGTGCACTAATTGTAAGTGTATCTTGTGTTTTTTATGTTGATTTAACAAAAAAATAATTTTATTTTTTATTTTTTGGGGACCACTGAATAGTTTTTTTTTTACTTTCAACTCTAAAATCTCGAGCTCAACTTTCGGTCTTTCCGTTGATTATAAGTGTTTAATTTGTTTGTTTGTTTTATGCTGTTTTTGTCCTACAGAACTTTGTTTTTTTTATGGTAAACACACAAAATATGCAATCTTTTTTCCCCAAAAAGTATTTGGATTTAATTTGTTTGTTTTTATTCCCTTTTTTTCAAATATATACCGTATTTTGCGGACTATAAGTCGCAGTTTTTTTCATAGTTTGGTTGGGCTCCAGTGCGATTTATGTTTTTTTCCTTCTTTATTATGCATTTTCGACAGGTGCGACTTATACTCCGAAAATTACGGTATATATATTTTTTAATGGCAAACACACAAAATAATACGTAATATTTTCCTTGAAAATATATTTTAAAGTAGAATGTTTGGTATTTGAAGGCTTCAATAGGTCAATAATTCATAATAACATTAATTTTAATTCATTTTTATTTCCCGAGCAATTATCATTTTCAAAGAAAAGCTTTGAGTTATTAGAGTCAGCATTGCAATATTTATTTTTTTGCCTGTTATAGTACTTTTAGAAAGTGCTGCGGACCGTTAAAAAATAAGTTCCGGGCCGCAGTTTAGACACCACTGTCATGGCCATCAATTTATCCATCTCCTGCTTGTCTTCCTCACTAAGGAAAACACATAGAATGAAACCGTATTTAATTCTAAAAACAAGCAATATTCAAAATGCAATTCTTAAATTTGCATCAGAATCTTTAAACAATATTTTCTTTTATGTGGAGGGAAACCAAAATATGTTATTTGAATAGTTATCTGCTCAATTCGATCATTTAAAAACTAGAACAGACAAAATCCAGGTATTCAGGCAAAAATTAAGATTAAGTTAATAGCTCTGAAAATGTCTAGAAATACAATTTAAAATCTTGACAAGTGGCAAATAATTTGGAAACTTATTTTTATTTTTTCCCCCCAATTGATTTTTGAAAACGATGAATGGATTTTATTGCCCCCCCAATGCGTCTCTCTTGTCGTCCTTGGCAGAAAATCCCACTAAAATTCTCTAAAAAGTGTTAAAAATAGGTCCTCTAAAAGGTCCCCAACCTTTTTGTAACTGCGGACCGGTCAACGCTTGAAAATTAGTCCCGGGTGTAAAGGATATCACCACAATTATGTGTGCTTACGGACGGTATCCCTGCAGACTGTATTGATATATATTGATATATAATGTAGGAACCAGAAATAATAATAATAACAGAAAGAAACAACCCTTTTGTGTGAATGAGTGTAAATAGGGGAGGTTTTTTTGGGGGGGTTGGTGCACTAATTGTAAGTGTATCTTGTGTTTTTTATGTTGATTTAATAAAAAAAAAAATTATTTTTTTATTTCTTGTGCCGCGCGGACCACTGAATAGTTTTTTTTTTTACTTTCAACTCAAATCTCGAGCACAACTTTTGGTCTTTCCGTCGATTATAAGTGTTTAATTTTTTTGTTTTTGTTTGTTTGTTTTATGCTGTTTTTGTCATAGAGAACTTTGTTTTTTTAAGGTAAACACACAAAATATGCAATATTTTCCCCAAAAAAGTATTTGGATTTAATTTATTTGTTTTATTCCCTTTTTTTCAAATATATACCGTATTTTTCGGACTATAAGTCGCAGTTTTTTTCATAGTTTGGCTTATATATGTTTTTTTCCTTCTTTATTAGGCATTTTCGGCAGGTGCGACTTATACTCCGAAAAATACGGTATATATATTTTTTAATGGCAAACACACAAAATAATACGTAATATTTTCCCTAAAAATATATTATAAAAGTAGAATGTTTGGTATTTGAAGCCTTTAATAGGCCAATAATTCATAATAACATTAATTTTAATTCATTTTTATTTTCCGAGCAATTATAATTTTCAAAGAAAAGCTTTGAGATATTAGAGTCAGCATTGCAATATTTATTTTTTTGCCTGTTATTGTACTTTTAGAAAGTGCTGCGGACCGTTAAAAAATAAGTTCTGGGCCGCAGTTTAGACACGGCTGTCATGGCCATCAATTTATCCATCTCCTGCTTGTCTTCCTCACTAAGGAAAACACATAGAATGAGAAAGTGTGTCCAAACTGTATTTAATTCTAAAAACAAGCAATATTCAAAATGCAATTCTTAAATTTGCATCAGAATCTTTAAACAATATTTTCTTTTATGTGGGGGGAAACCAAAATACGTTATTTGAATAGTTATCTGCTCAATTTGATCATTTAAAAACTAGAACAGACAAAATCCAGGTATTCAGGCAAAAATTAAGATTAAGTTAATAGCTCTGAAAATGTCTAGAAATTGGCAAATAATTTGGAAATTTACTTTTATTTTTTTCCAATTGATTTTTGAAAATGATGAATGGATTTTATTGCCCCACCTAATGTGTCTCTCTTGTCGTCCTTGGCAGAAACTTCGTAACTTCCACAGCCTGAGCTGCCCCGGGATAACGGGCCACGATATCTGCGAGTCCGGCCGAAGCCCGGCCCTTCCCGCCAGGGAGGACTCTTCCACGAACAGTTCGGACCGCGTCCCGGGCGAGACCCAGCTCACCTTCGAGGAGACGGACTGGATCGGGAAGACGAAGGTGCCTCTGTGGGCGGGGCTTTGCCACGGCGGGAAGGAGGGGGCGTATCTCCTCGGCGGCGAACTCGACATCGAGCAAATCGAGAGGAACTGAGACGGAGCGTTTTTCAAGTCTTAAAGCGGGACGTTATGCACTAGGGGGGGTGAATCTTTGGGCGCCGAACGATTCAATCTGATTCCTGGGCTGCCGAATCCAATCAGAATCGATTCTCGCAATGTGTTATTTGGAATAATAATTACAAAACCCAAAACCAGTGAAGTTGGCACGTTGTGTAAATGGTAAATAAAAACAGAATACAATGATTTGCAAATCCTTTTCAACTTATATTCAATTGAATAGACTGCAAAGACAAGATATTTAATGTTCGAACTGGGAAACTTAACTTCTTTTTTGCAAATAATCATTTAACTTAGAATTTAATGGCAGCAACACATTGCAAACATTTTTTTTACCACTGTGTTACATGGCCTTTCCTTTTAACAACACTCAGTAAACGTTTGGGAACAGAGGAGACCAATTTTTAAAGCTTTTCAGGTGGAATTCTTTCCCATTCTTGCTTGATGTACAGCTTAAGTTGTTCAACAGTCCGGGGGTCTCCGTTGTGCTATTTTAGGCTTCATAATGCGCCACACATTTTCAATGGGAGACAGGTCTGGACTACAGGCAGGCCAGTCTAGTACCCGCACTCTTTTACTATGAAGCCATGCTGTTGTAACACCTTTCTTGCTGAAATAAGCAGGGGCGTCCATGATAACGTTGCTTGGATGGCAACATATGTTGCTCCAAAACCTGTATGTACCTTTCAGCATTAATGGTGCCTTCACAGATGTGTAAGTTACACATGCCTTGGGCACGAATACACCCCCATACCATCACAGATGCTGGCTTTTGAACTTTGCGCCTAGAACAATCCGGATGGTTCTTTTCCTCTTTGTTCCGGAGGACACGACGTCCACAGTTATCAAAAACAATTTGAAATGGGCACTCGTTAGACCACAGAACACTTGTCCGCTTTGCATCAGTCCATCTTAGATGAGCTCGGGCCCAGCGAAGCCGGCGGCGTTTCTGGGTGTTGTTGATAAATGGCTTTGGCTTTGCGTAGTAGAGTTTTAACTTGCACTTACAGATGTAGCGACAAACTGTAGTTACTGACAGTGGTTTTCTGAAGTGTTCCTGAGCCCATGTGGTGATATCCTTTACACACTGACGTCGCTTTTTGATGCAGTACACGGGCATTCAATGTTGGTTTTGGGCCTTGCAGCGATTTCTCCAGATTCTCTGAACCTTTTGATGATATTACGGACCATAGATGTTGAAATCCCTAAATTCCTTGCAATAGCTGGTTGAGAAATGTTGTCCTTAAACAATTTGCTCACGCATTTGTTCACAAAGTGGTGACCCTCGCCCCATCCTTGTTTGTGAATGACTGAGCATTTCGTGGAAGCTGCTTTTATGCCCAATCATGGCACCCACCTGTTCCCAATTAGCCTGTTCACCTGTGGGATGTTCCAAATAAGTGTTTTGATGAGTCTTTTTTGCCACTTGTGCCAGCTTTTTTGAAACACGTTGCAGGCATCAAATTCCAAATGAGCTAATATTTGCAAAAAATAACAAAGTTTCTCAGTTCAAACGTTAAATATCTTGTCTTTGCAGTCTATTCAATTGAATATAAGTTGAAAAGGATTTGCAAATCATTGTATTCTGTTTTTATTTACCATTTACACAACGTGCCAACTTCACTGGTTTTGGGGTTTTCGTAGAATCGGGGATGAGTGAGAATCGGTGATTCGGATGCAAGTTGATTCTTTTTGTGCACCCCTTATATTATTATGCACTCATTTTCCAGGGACTTCACTAGTCTTAAGCTGTGCCGCCGGTGGGCGGGGGTTCCAAGTACGGAGAGAAGCGTTGAAAGCTCTAGAACAGGGGTGTCAAACTCATTTTAGCTCAGGGGCCGCATGGAGAAAAATCTGGCATTAAAACTAAAAAAAATATAGATTGTTTTCTTTGTCTTACTTTGGCCAAAAATAGAACAAAATATTACAATAAAAATATAGAAAAAAAAATACCGGCAGCGGTAAAGTTTAGATCCATGAAGGAAAGAAGGAAGTGAATGAATGTTAATAACTGAATACATTTATATATGCATAAAAATGTGTTTTCTTTTGTATTTTTTTTTTTTAAGGAATTAAGTAACGTTTATGACAACCTTTTTCCAAAACACAATATAGAATGTGAGATATAACAGGATAATGCATACATTTGGGCGGTATAGCTCGGCTGGTAGAGGGTTCCAGGTTCGATCCCCGCTTCCGCCGTTGTGTCCTCGGGCAAGACACTTTACCCACCGGCTCCCAGTGCCACCCACACTGGTTCAAATGTAACTTACAGATATTGGGTTTCACTATGTAAAAGCGCTATATAAATATAATTCACTTCACTTCATTAGGGCCCGCATGGCCCATTGCATAAGGACTCCCAAAGGGAGTCCTTATGCAATGGGACATAAGGACCTATTGAATTTGTAAGGTTTTATTATTCTTTTTTCTTCCGCACCCACAAAAAACTGTAATTTGACCCACTTAACATGCTTCAAAACTCACCATATTTGACCCACCTGCGAAAATTGCCTTTTTAAAAAAAAAAAACGAACCACAAAACTCAAAATTGCGCTCTAGCGCCCCCTAGGAAAAAAAAACTAGACTGCCTGTAACTCCCACTAGAAAGGTCGGAGACACACGAAACAAAAACTTCTATGTAGGTCTGACTTAGACCTACATTTTATAATTGTACATCTTCGGGCAAAAATCAACAGGAAGTTGGCAATTCCCCCTTCAAGACAAAAAAGTACTAAAAACAGTAACTTTTGCCTCTTTGAGCTGTATTTTGACCCCCTTAACATGCTTCAAAACTCACCAAACTGAACGCACACATCAGGACTGGCAAACATTGCGATCTAAAAAAAAACAACCTAACCCCAAATCTCAAAATTGCGCTCTACTGCAATTTTTTTAATAAAACGCAAAAAAAACTGCTCCTCGGAAGAAAAAAATTACAAAACTGCCTGTAACTCCCACTGGGTCTCACTTAGACCTACATTTCATAAATTGACAACCCCCAGCAAAAATCAACAGGAAGTTTGCTATTCCCCCTTCAATACAATTTTTTTGGAAAAACCGGTCACCTTCCTTCAAAAACTATCTCCTCTGAGCGCGTTTGTCGTTTCGCCTTCAAACTAACACAGGAGAGAGATTGAACCCTTCCAAATAAAAGTTATCGAAATAATTTTTCTAACCGCTCCGGTTTTGATTTTATGAGCCTTCAAAGACCCGCTGCGCTGATGCTGCTGCGCTGCTGTTTTTTTAAGATGGCTGCTTAAAAGCAGGAAGCACCAACGTGCCCACACAATGCAGACAAGGTAGGTACACTAGACAAAAGTCTTGGGACACTTCAGACTAAAAGTAGACAAAAGTATTGGGACACTTATGACTATCACTGGACAAAAGTATTGGGACATTTAGGACTAGCACCTGCCAAATATGCGGGCCCGACCAATGCTGCTTGCAGCTTTAATTTATCATTGGTTTTCAAAACGCTCTCAAATAAGTTGGACCCCAAAATTTGACTGTGCGACCCCATTTTTGAAAATTCCTAGCGCCAACACTGATGGAGTATTGGAGCGTGCAAAATAAATGTGGCCTGCGGGCCGCTTCTGATACTAATCAATGCAATCCACTTAATTTATATAGCACATTTATTTAAACAACAGAAATTAGAGATGTCCGATAATATCGGCCGATAAATGCTTTAAAATGTAATATCGGAAATGATCAGTATCGGTTTCAAAAAGTACAATTCATGACTTTTTAAAACGCCGCTGTGTACACGAACGTAGGGAGAAGTACAGAGCGCCAAAAAACCTTAAAGGCACTGCCTTTGCGAGACGGCCCAATCACATAATATCTACGGCTTTTCATGGTCGACAGCCATACAGGTTACACTGAGAGTGGCCGTATAAACAACTTTAACACTGTTACAAATATGCGCCACACTGTGAACCCACACCAAACAAGAATGACAAACACATTTCGGGAGAACATCCACACTGTAACGCAACATAAACATAACAGAACAAATACCCAGAAACCCTTGCAGCACTAACTCTTCGGGGACGCTACAATATACATACTCAGGGAGAGCATGTCCCAAATTCCAAGCTGCTGTTTTGAGGCATGTTAAAAAAAAAAGCACTTTGTGACTTCAATAATAAATATGGCAGTGCCATTTTTTCCCATAACTTGAGTTGATTTATTTTGAAAAAACCTTGTTACATTGTTTAATGCATCCAGCGGGGCATCACAACAAAATTAGGCATAATAATGTGTTAATTCCACGACTGTATGTATCGGTATCGGTTGATATCGGAATCTGTAATTAAGAGTTGGACAATATCGGAATATCGGCAAAAAAAAGCCATTATCGGACATCTCTAGTCTTAAGTGTATGTAAAACAATGTTAAAATATCAAAGAGATACAAGTTATTTGAAAGTGTATACTTGCACTATTATTATTATATTTTCATTACATAACTGGTTAATTTGGTCTAAAAAAAATCATTGCAATAATATCATTTATCGACAAAAAGGTTACACTGAGGGTGGCCGTATAAACAACTTTAACACTGTTACAAATATGCGCCACACTGTGAACCCACACCAAACAAGAATGACAAACACATTTCGGGAGAACATCCGCACCGTAACGCAACATAAACACAACAGAACAAATACCCAGAACCCCTTGCAGCACTAACTCTTCCGGGACGCTACAATATACAATATACAGTACATACTCAGGGAGAGCATGTCCCAAATTCCAAGCTGCTGTTTTGAGGCATGTTAACAAAAAATAATGCACTTTGTGACTTCAATAATAAATATGGCAGTGCCATGTTGGCATTTTTTTTTTTCCATAACTTGAGTTGATTTATTTTGGAAAACCTTGTTACATTGTTTAATGCATCCAGCAGGGCATCACAACAAATTTAGGCATAATAATGTGTTAATTCCACGACTGTATATATCGGTATCGGTTGATATCGGAATCGGTAATGAAGAGTTGGACAATATCGGAAAAAAAAAGCCATTATCGGACATCTCTAGTCTTAAGTGTATGTAAAACAATGTTAAAATATCAAAGAGATACAAGTTATTTGAAAGTGTATACTTGCACTATTATTATTGTATTTTCATTACATAACTGGTTAATTTGGTCTAAAAAAAATCATTGCAATAATATCATTTATCGACAAAAAGGTTACACTGAAGGTGGCCGTATAAACAACTTTAACACTGTTACAAATATGCGCCACACTGTGAATCCACACCAAACAAGAATGACAAACACATTTCGGGAGAACATCCGCACTGTAACACAACATAAACACAACAGAACAAATACCCAGAAACCCTTGCAGCTCTAACTCTTCCGGGACGCTACAATATACAGTACATACTCAGGGAGAGCATGTCCCAAATTCCAAGCTGCTGTTTTGAGGCATGTTAAAAAAAAAAAAAAAAAAAAAAGCACTTTGTGACTTTAATAATAAATATGGCAGTGCCATGTTGGCATTTTTTTCCCCATAACTTGAGTTGATTTATTTTGAAAAACCTTGTTACATTGTTTAATTCATCCAGCGGGGCATCACAACAAAATAAGGCATAATAATGTGTTAATTCCACGACTATGTATCGGTATCGGTAATTAAGTGTTGGACAATATCGGATATCGGCAAAAAAAGCCATTATCGGACATCTCTAGTGTTAAGTGTATCCCTGTTGATAAACACAGAAATCCTGGCCAGAAAACAATGTTAAAATATCGGAGAGATACAAGTTATTTTGCACTATTATTATTATATTTTCATTACATAAGTGGTTAATTTGGTCTAAAAAAAAAAATCATTGCAATAATATCGTTTATTGACAAAAATGTGTATCGTTGGGCAAAATGTGTTATCGACCCAGTCCTATGTATGTCATATACAGTGCATGCTACTTATTAGCAGCGGGGAGTTCAACACCTCCAAATTCGGCAATCGAAAATGCCACTAAAATGGACGTTACAATGTGTCAGCTCAGTGCAATACTTACAGTACAAACACTTTGTAGGACTCAACAAAAGGCAAGACCGAGACTATGGCAAATTTAATGCGTACTTGCGAATGAGACTCAGATGTAGGGGGTGACCCGATACGGTTTTGATATTCGGTTGATATCGGTAATTAAGAGTTGGACAATATCGGAATATCGGCAAAAAAAAGCCATTATCGGACATCTCTAACAGAAACGTTTCCAAAGTGCTGCACAACAATATTAAAAACAATATTCAAATATTACCCTTAGCTCCACCAATGACTGAATAAAAACAAAAAAATAAATAAATATAAAAACAATATAAAAATAAATATGATTAAAAAACAAAACAAATAGAAATCCAAATTTAAAAAATAAATATAAAAATAATCAAATATCATCCCGGGGAGGCCTTAGATCATTCATTCGCGGGCCGGATCTGACTTTGACACCCCTGCTCTAAACTAACGCGTCGTGGCCTTCGTCGTGCTGGAGGAGAGAAATCCCCCGCAGGCTGGGACAAATCCTCCGCACCCAAACGGACACTCTGAAGGAGCTGGGACCTTGTGGAGCGTCTTCTCTCTTGAGACACCGGAGAGGATCTACGGCGTTGATATTTGATGCTTTTGTAACCAGGCGGGTTATGTAAATACGAATAAATAAACATCGTTTTAAATGTGCGCACCCTATATTTTATTTGGTATAGTGCTTTTTCAGAGTACTCAAAATGTAAATATAAAACGGCGTCCGAGGGGCCTAGACGGGCTCTCTGTGGGACACCAACCGAAGCCCGGGGTAGTGACGTCTGTAATGCAACAATGCAGACTGACCCAATTAAGAAGGAGTCTTTGTCAGCTGAAGCGGACCAAAAACCAGGGCAATGTCCAGTCGCTTCTGCCTTTTTTTTTTTTTTTTTTTTTGATGGCGTAGCTAAGCCGCGGTTCACCCCAAAGACCTATCACGCCCCCCCGCCCCCGTCCCTGCATGGGGAGGGGAAACAAAGGGGGCTTTTTCCTGGGTGACGTGTGAGGCGGTGGTGAATGTGGGCCATGTGTCGCCCTGCAATTAAACCGCTCACTTATGATTCATTTCAGCAACTGCGTGCAACTTGTCGGTGCCTGTGAGGCATTGTGAAAGTGCCTCACTTAAGACCAGTTTCCAGACTACGTTTACTCTCATGCCGCTGCAAAAACTAAACTAAAAATCCCCTTATGACCATTGTCACAGATGAAGCTCCTATTTGGGGAGGGGGGTATAAGGGGGGGGGGTTTAATGAGTCCAGAAGCGGTTGAACAGAACTCTTGTGCAGCAGACTGAAACACTGACAAGCCTTTAATCAGCGGCGTTACGCAAGTGAAAGGAGGACCGTGTTCTAATGGGAGTACAAAAGGAGGAGCTGGTCCGCAAAACCCTCCTCCCCTTCAATGCCAGGACTGGCAAAAAAACCGAATGAACTGTCATTGCAGGTCATGCTATGGCTTATGGTCCTAATGACAGTCCTGGGACGACAACTCGTCCTGATTTACCGTATTTTTCGGACTATAAGTCGCAGTTTTTTCACAGTTTGGCCGGGGGTGCGACTTATACTCAGGAGCGACTTACCGTATTTTTCGGACTATAAGTCGCAGTTTTTTCATAGTTTGGCCGGGGGTGCGACTTATACTCAGGAGCGACTTACCGTATTTTTTCGGACTATAAGTCGCAGTTTTTTCATAGTTTGTCCGGGGGTGCGACTTATACTCAGGAGCGACTTGCCGTATTTTTCGGACTATAAGTCAAAACATTTTTTCATAGTTTGGCCGGGGGTGCGACTTATACTCAGGAGCGACTTACCGTATTTTTCGGACTATAAGTCGCAGTTTTTTCATAGTTTGGCCGGGCTCCATTGCGACTTATATATATTTTTTTCCTTCCTTATTATGCATTTTTGGCAGGTGCGACTTATACTCCGGTGCGACTTATACTCCGAAAAATACGGTATTTTAAATTGCCTTTCAAATGTCTATTCTTGGTGTTGGCTTTTATCAAATAAATTTCCCCCAAAAATGCGACTTATACTCCAGTGCGACTTATATGTTTTTTTCCTTCTTTATTATACATTTTCGGCCGGTGCGACTTATACTCCAGAGCGACTTATAGTCCGAAAAATACGGTAAACTTTACGTTATGTTGGAACACGTCACCGACTTTCCAGGGAATATAAAATAGAAAAGCAACTTTTGCTTGCCTGACAGTGCCGGTTGTTGTGTGCTTGGGATCTGCATAAGTCCCCAAAATGTGACATCAAACCATGGAGGAGATGTTTATAAAACAATCTTAAGTTAAAGTTAAAGTACCAATGATTGTCACACACACACCAGGTGTGGTGAAATTTGTCCTCTGCATTTGACCCATCACCCTTGATCACCCCCTGGGAGGTGAGGGGAGCAGTGAGCAGCAGCGGTGGCCGCGCCCGGGAATCATTTTTTGGTGATTTAACCCCCAATTCCAACCCTTGATGCTGAGTGCCAAGCAGGGAGGTAATGGGTCCCATTTTTATAGTCTTTGGTATGACTCGGCCGGGGTTTGAACTCACAACCTACCGATCTCAGGGCGGACACTCTAACCATTAGCCGCTCTGGCTAATCATATTTGACGTAATTACGTATGTACGTAACACACTTTATGAATGAATGGGTTAAACTTGTATAGCGCTTTTCTACCTTCAAGGTACTCAAAGCGCTTTGACACATTTCCACATTCACCCATTCACACACTGATGGTGGGAGCTGCCATGCAAGGCCCTAACCGCGACCCATCAGGAGCAAGGGTGAAGTGTCTTGCTCAAGGACACGACGGACGGGACGAGGTTGGTAGTAGGTGGGGATCGAACCAGTAACCCTCAGGTAGCTTACGTTGGCTGTCATTGAGTGTATATTGTACCACAGGGGTCCCCAAACTATGCCCCGTGGGCCACATACGGCCCGCGAGCATTGGAATGAGAAGGTGTGGTGTCCAAACCTTTAGCCTGTACTGTACGCCTGCTAAATAATCCACCGTGGGGCCGAAGAAAGTTGCGAGTGGCAGCTCTGTGATAAAGAAGGTGAGAAACACTATTGGAATTTAAGAACGAAGTGTGAAGGTGGCGTCTCCCGAGTCTTCAGTGTAGCTGCAAGTGTTGTTGAATTTTCATTTATACATTTTATTCATCATTTTTGACATTTTAATTGTTGTCTGAAAAAATGTTTTTGTGTTAAACTTTTAGTAACACTTTAATATAGGGAACACATATTCACCATTAATTAGTTGCTTATTAACATGCAAATAAATAACATAGTGGCTCTTAATTAGTCATTATTAAGTACTTATTATTGCATTATTCTGCATGGCCTTATTATACAAGCAGTAAGCCATTAACTAAGAGTCTTCCCTCAATAACCTCAGACTTATTGCTTATTAGTAACCCTAACCCTAACCCTTATATGTCCCTCTAGTGTCCAAATAACTCTAAATTAAGTCTTTGTTACTTAGAATATGTTCCCCATACTAAAGTGTTACCAAATTGTTTTGGTGTTAATTAGATTTGTAGTATTTTTTATGGGGGGAAAAATTCATTCAGTTTTCATATGAAAAAAAATATAAACCAATATAGCACTTTATTACATACAGTACAGGCCAAAAGTTTGGACACACCTTCTCCTCATTCAATGTGTTTTCTTTAATTTTTCATGACTATTTACATTGTAGATTGTCATTGAAGGCATTAATGGGAAAAACAGTGTTATTCTGGCAACTGAGATGCCAGTTTTTTTTACTGTAAAAAATTATGCCTGTACCGTTTTTCCATTTAAAGTAATAATCTGTAAAAACCACAACCGTAGATTTTAAGATTTGTATTTTTTTTTAAATTTAAATTTAAATTTTGAAATCAAATTTATGATTTCAAAGCAAGTTATCCATCAAATTGTACACTTTAAAAATCACAATAGAATTTACAGTAACATTTAGTTTTTTTTTTTTTTTTTTACAGAACATTACTGTAAATTTAAAAAACTACCACAATTTAAAAAAAATAATCTTAAAATCTATGGTTGTGGTTTATACGGATTATAATTTATTTATTTTAATTTTTTATTTTTTTTTTGTATTTTTTTTTTTTTAACCTTAAAATCTACGGTTGTTGTTTTTATGGATTATTACTTTAAATGGAAAAAAGGTACCACATTTTTTTTTGTCTGCTTGACTTATGATTTCAAAGCCATTAAATTGTACACTTTAAAAATGACAATAGAATTTACGGTAAAATTTAAGTTTTTTTTTGTTTTTTTTAACAGAATATTACTGTAAATTTAAAAAAAACCTACCACAATAAAAAAAAAATGTTTTTAATCTTAAAATCTACAATTTTGTTTTTTACGGATTATTAATTTAAATGAAAAAACGGTACCAACATTTTTTTTACAGTAAAAAACTGGCAGCTCAGTTGCCAGAATAACACTGTTTTTCCCATTTAATGCCTTCAATGACAATCTACAATGTAAATAGTCATGAAAATAAAGAAAACACATTGAATTAAAGCTGCAAGCAGCGTTGGTCGGGCCCGCAAACTTGGCAGGTGTTAGTCCTAAGTGTCCCAATATTTTGTCCAGTGTTAGTCCCAAGTGTCCCAATACTTTTGTCCAGTTTTAGTCCCAAGTGTCCCAATACTTTTGTCCAGTGTAGGTGTCCCAATACTTTTGTCCAGTGGTAAACCTAAGTGTCCCAATACTTTTGTCCAGTTTTCGTCCTAAGTGTCCCAATACTTTTGTCAAGTGTTAGTCCCAAGTGTCCCAATACTTTTGTCCAGTTTACGTCCCAAGCGTCCCAATACTTTTGTCCAGTTATAGTCCTAAGTGTCCCAATACTTTAGTCCCGTTGTAGTCCGAAGTTTCCCAATACTTTTGTCAAGTTTTAGTCCCAAGTAGCCCAATACTTTTGTCCAGTGGTAGTCCGAAGTGTCCCTATACTTATGTCAAGTTTTAATCCCAAGTGTCCCAATAGTGTTGTCCAGTATTCGTCCTAAGTGTCCCAATACTTATGTCAAGTTTTAGTCCTAAGTTTCCCAATACTTTTGTGCAGTTTTAGTCCTAAGTGTCCCAATACTTTTGTTCAGTGGTAGTCCTAAGTGTCCCAATACTTTTGTCAAGTTTTAGTCCCAAGTGTCCCAAAATTTATGTCCAGTTTTCGTCCTAAGTGTCCCAATACTTTTGTCAAGTTTTAGTCCCAAGTGTCCCAATACTTTTCTCCAGTTTTAGTCCTAAGTGTCCCAAAACTTTTGTCCAGTTTTAGTCCTAAGTGTCCCAATACTATTGACAATCTACAATGTAAATAGTCATGAAAATAAAGAAAACACATTGAATGAGGAGAAGGTGTGTCCAAACTTTTGGCCTGTACTGTACTTTTTAAACTTTAATATTATCCGATATTGCATCAAATATTATATTATCATACTTTCCAAACAATTTTTTGGTAAAAATAAAAATAGATGCTTAAATGTCTGCTTGACTTGTGATTTCAAAGCCAGTTATCCATTAAATTGTACACTTTAAAAATGACAATAGAATTTACGGTAAAATTTAAGTTTTGTTTTTTTTCCAGAATATTACTGTAAATTTAAAAAACTACCACAATGTTGGTACCGTTTTATCATTTAAAGTAATAACTTACAAAACGTACATTTTTACCGTAAATGCTATTGTCATTTTTAAAGTGTACAATTTGATGGATAACTGGCTTTGAAATCATAAGTCAAGCAGACATTTAAGTATCTATTTTTATTTTCACCCCAAATTGTTTGGAAAGTATGATACTATAACATTTGATGCAATATTGGATAACAAAGTCTAAAAGGTAGAGTAGAGGCCAAAAGTTTGGACACACCTTCTCATTCAATGTGTTTTCTTTATTTTCATGACTATTTACATTGTAGATTGTCACTGAAGGCATCACAACTATGAATGAACACATGTGGAGTTATGTACTTAACAGAAAAAAAAGGTGAAATAACAAAATAGCCACCCTTTGCACACTCTTGGCATTCTCTGCATGAGCTGAAATGGTTTTCACTTCACAGGTGTCAAAGTTGTGATGCCTTCAGTGACAATCCACAATGTAAATAGTCGTGAAAATAAAGAAAAAGGCATTGAAATGAGAATGTGTGTGCAAACTTTGCTCCTGGAGCCTTTCTGGAACCCTTGAAAAGTGAGGTCAGCTGGGAGCCTTCAGACGCGCGCACTGTGTTTACACTCGGCGCTGACATTACGGGGCCACCTTTGGCCCCGGCGGGATCACGCTGGTAAGTGTGACATCACTGAGTCAGCCTTTGTCTGCCGGCCATGCACAACTCGGGAGGCTTTGGTGGGCAAACGAGGAGGAGGGGGGCGGGCGGGGTCACGGCCCCCCATTCCAGAGGGTGGGGTCATGAGTGGAGTACATAGTGTTCTCTGTGTGAGAGAAGAACTACTTCATGCCCATGGCTGCTCACAGCAGGGGGGGTTTTTAACTGTCCAAACAAGCCTCTCTGTCTCTGAGGTGCAGGTGTGCCAGGGGTTGAAGCTGACACGCCGTTTCCTGTCAAACAGGAAGCGGCCAAACGAGCCCCGAAATGGGAGGGTCCTTGACATACTTCACGTGCTACAAGTAGGAAAGATCAAAAGCAACACGAAGGTAATTTATTTTTTTCTTCCCCTTTTAGATTTATGGCCACTTTTATTATGTACACCTGCACGATGGCGGGAGTTCTTAAAATATACACATTAGAGCTTGGGTTGTTTCGATAGCAATATTTTGGTACCGGTACCAACATGTATTTCGATGCTTTCCTAAATAAAGGGGACCCCAAAAAAATGGCATTGTTTTAACAAAAAATCTCAGGGTACATTAAACATATGTTTCTTATCGCAATTTAGTCCTTATATAAAATAGTGAACATACGAGACAATTTGTCTTTTTAGTAGTAAGTAAGCAAACAAAGTGTCAGGTTCAAACACTGATGACGTCTATTAAACAAGACCAGAAGCAAGGAATTAAACAGAGACAGAATTCAATTTAGCTCAATTGAGGAGAAACGTCCGGGCTGTACTATTTGTACAGTCTTCCACCACGCTCTGGTGAAAGATTGTACGGCTCCTCTTTTATCTGGACTTTCCCCGATTACATGGCAACAGCTGTTTCTAAAGGGACGGGGGTCATAAACAGCCGCTGGTCACAAAACAGTTCAAAGAAAAGGTGCCTGGAGGGGGGGTCAGGTAGTTTTGTGATAACTTTGATACAATTATTCTGACACAAAGGCTCCTAATTAGTCTGCTGACATATGCAGTAACATATTGTGTCATTTTCCATTCTATTTTGTCAACATTATAAAGGACAAGCTGTAAAAATTGATTATTAATCTACTCATTCATTTACTGTTAATATCTGCTTACTTTCTCTTTTAACATGTTCTATCTACACTTCTGTTCAAATGTAATAATCACTTATTCTTCTCTTGTTTGGATACTTTACATTAGTTTTGGATGATACCACAAATTTAGGTATCGATGCGATACCAAGTAGCTACAGGGTCATACGTTGGTCAAATTCAAAGTCCTCATGTGTCCAGGGACATATTTCCTGAGTGTATAAACATAATATACATTTAAAAAAAACGAAAGATGATGTTGTGATGCTAAAAAATATCGATGTAATCATAGTAGTATCGACACGATACGTGCCTGTACTTGGTATCATTACAGTTAAAGTTAAAGTACCAATGATTGTCACACACACACACTAGGTGTGGTGAAATGTGTCCTCATGCATTTGACCCATCCCTATGTTTCACCCCCCTGGGAGGTGAGGGGAGCAGTGAGCAGCAGCGGTGGCCACGCCCGGGAATCATTTTTGGTGATTTAACCCCCCAATTCCAACCCTTGATGCTGAGTGCCAAGCAGGGAGGTAACGGGTCCCATTTTTTATAGTCTTCGGTACGACTCGGCCGGGGTTGGAACTCACAACCTTATTCCTCGTCCTGCAGCGATAACAATACTTGTAAGAAACGTACTTTTTGTCGCCACGGAGACGAGGATTAGTGATTTAGAAGTCGCTAAAACACTGCAGACTGCGAAATGGACGAATTCACCTTTATCGTTAGTTTTTAAAGTCAAAATGCGTACGTTCTCCCCTTTTCGGTCTACACGCCGTGTCTGCTTGTAAGTACTCTGTGTGTGTGCGCTGCCGAACATGCTCCTCTGCAGGTAAAACCGGCAATGTCATGGCGTGACGGTGCTTTTCAAACAGGGTATAGTACCGTTTTTCAGTCATTAATACTGCGATACTATACTAGTACCTGTATACAGTACAACCCTACCTCTTAGATGACCAATATCACTAATATTTGGTAAATGGAGTATTGTTGGCAGTTTTTGGATGTTTTTTGAGGGCTTTATAGGCGGAATAGATTCCTCCCATTAGGTAAATTGTTAGCAGACTAGTAAAAAAAGGTAAACATAAGTGTTCTTGTCTTACATTAGAGATTATGAAGGATAGATCCGAGAGGTATTCATTGAACGAGCAGAGCAAAGCATGATGGGAAGGCTTCCAGACAGACTTCCAGACATTGTGTCCCCTGAGGGGGGGGGGGGCCTCATCAGCATGATAATGAGCCAGGCTTGTGGAAGGAAAAGGGGTTGTGTTTTGACAAGGACAATACTGTAGTAGCGATGCAACCATCAACCGAAATTGACTATTAACCGCGACTAAAAAGGTCACGGTTATTGAATCATTTTCATCGTGGGCCGCTTCATGTCAACATTACACGGTTTCCAATTTTTTTTTATTATTATCGTTGTTTACCAACAAACTCATGGAAAAACCTGCTTTGGAATCATCAGTCAAAGTGGCAACTTCACTTCAGCTACGGTAGAATTTTGTTTGAATGAAACAAAGGCAAGGAATACAGCAGGAACGGGATTAAAAGAGTACTTTTTGTCGCTGTTTACCTGACACATGAAACGTGACGAATTGCGGGAGTGCACTGTCCACTTTAGCCGCCACTCCGGCTTTGACCACGGCGTCAGTTGCTACGTGGAGTGGAGCTTTCCCCTCATTTTCAGCAGACTGCATTGCAAATTGATTAACTAACCCCTGCTCTTCCTCTCATGCGAGACCCACCCAGGAATCAATCAATCAATGTTTACTTATATAGCCCTAAATCACGAGTGTCTCAAAGGGCTGCACAAGCCACAACGACATCCTCGGCTCGGAGCCCACATCAGGGCAAGGAAAAAAACTCAACCCAGTGGGATGACAATGAGAAACCTTGGGGAGGACCACAGATGTGGGGACCACTCTGTGGAAACGCTCCCCACCCACACTGCTTGGTGCCTCGTCTGAGCTGCTGTGACTTAGATGACCATAGTAACTAATTAGATGACCATAGTAACTAATTATATGACCATAGTAACTCATTATATGACCATAGTAACTCATTAGATGACCATAGTAACTCATTAGATGACCATAGTAACTAATTATATGACCATAGTAACTCATTAGATGACCATAGTAACTCATTAGATGACCATAGTAACTAATTATATGACCATAGTAACTCATTAGATGACCATAGTAACTCATTAGATGACCATAGTAACTCATTAGATGACCATAGTAACTAATTATATGACCATAGTAACTAATAATATGACCATAGTAACTCATTAGATGACCATAGTAACTAATTAGATGACCATAGTAACTCATTAGATGACCATAGTAACTAATTAGATGACCATAGTAACTCATTAGATGACCATAGTAACTCATTAGATGACCATAGTAACTCATTAGATGACCATAGTAACTAATTAGATGACCATAGTAACTCATTATGACCATAGTAACTAATTAGATGACCATAGTAACTAATTATATGACCATAGTAACTCATTAGATGACCATAGTAACTAATTAGATGACCATAGTAACAAATTAGATGACCATAGTAACAAATTATATGACCATAGTAACTCATTAGATGACCATAGTAACTAATTAGATGACCATAGTAACTAATTAGATGACCATAGTAACTAATTAGATGACCATAGTAACTAACTAGATGACCATAGTAACTCATTAGATGACCATAGTAACTCATTAGATGACCATAGTAACTAGTATATCATGCAAAAGCACAGATTCCAACCATTGAAATACTTTGTATAGTTGAAGACTTACGGTCATTAGAGAACATCACTGCACATCATAATGGCGGCAACAGTTTCCATCTTAAAGATCTAAAAAAATGTTTTTGCTAATGTCCGGCGGGCCAGATTGAAAAGCTTAACGGGCCTCATGTGGCCGTAATTTGTCCAGGTCTGGTGTAAACAAACAAGAACAGATACTACTCCTGTCATTCAGTGACCATTTAACATTAGACATTGCTTCTTCCTGTCTGTTGAATAAACCAGTGTTACTTTAACATAGGGCCGCAAAAAAACATCGGTTTCTAAGCTGCAGCTCATACAGTTGTAATACACTTTTCCACCACTTGTGGCAGTAATGACAATATCAGACAAAAAAGAAGTCTGGCGCTTAAGTCATATAAAATGTTCTTAAGCGCAAAAATGATGACTCAACTGATGAAGCTGTATTTTCATCTGCACTTTATTGACAGGTTAATTAAGTAACATATTCATTATTAATTTAGTTTAGTACAACATAATTGTATGTGAATTGATTTGTCATCAGTTACCGTATTTTTCGGACTATAAGTCGCAGTTTTTTCATAGTTTGGCCGGGGGTGCGACTTATACTCAGGAGCGACTTACCGTATTTTTCGGACTATAAGTCGCAGTTTTTTCATAGTTTGGCCGGGGGTGCGACTTATACTCAGGAGTGACTTACCGTATTATTCGGACTATAAGTCGCAATTTTTTTCATAGTTTGGCCGGGGGTGCGACTTATACTCAGGAGCGACTTACCGTATTATTCGGACAAAAAGTCGCAATTTTTTTCATAGTTTGGCCGGGGGTGCGACTTATACTCAGGAGCGACTTACTGTATTTTTCGGACTATAAGTTGCAGTTTTTTTCACAGTTTGGCCGGGGTGCGACTTATACCCAGGAGCGACTTACCGTATTTTTCGGACTATAAGTCGCAGTTTTTTCCGTAGTTTGGCCGGGGGTGCGACTTATACTCAGGAACGACTTACTGTATTTTTCGGACTATTAGTCGCAGTTTTTTCACAGTTTGGCCGGGGGTGCGACTTATACTTAGGAGCGACTTACCGTATTTTTCGGACTATAAGTCGCAGTTTTTTCCGTAGTTTGGCCGGGGGTGCGACTTATACTCGGGAGTGACTTACCGTATTTTTCAGACTATAAGTTTGGCCGGGCTCCAGTGCGACTTATGTTTTTTTCCTTTTTTATTATGCATTTTCGGCCGGTGCGACTTATACTCCGAAAAATACGCTATTTATGAGTCCCTTTTCATGCAGTATACTTGGTTAGTACTTTTTTCTTCTTCTAATCAGCCTGACCAAAGCCTAAGGTTCATGTGTTAAATAATAATCTTTGTGATGAACACATGGTTTCATATCATTTGACAAGGTTGTAAACTGTAAATAGGTTAACTATAATCATTAAATATGATTAAAACCAAGAGTGAGATGACTAACTCAGTGTTAATATTTGGGGTCAAAAGTTTTAAGAACCTCTGGAATAAACTATAGCCATTGTAAATTAATATAGCAACACTTATGTAACATCATAAGTTATACAATGGGAACTCATTATGTGCATTCCAGTCATTATTAACACAACATAAAATAGTTTATTGACAATGAATAATTAGGCATGAATGACAGTTGAGTTTATTACCCACATAAGTAACATTTTACCCTGGGGGAATTAATAAAGTTAAACTTAGTCTATAAATAATTGATTCGTCTATTATTAATAATGTTTGTGTTTATATTATGTTGTACTGGTGTAATATTTGATTACTGTTATTTACAATAGTAATAAATAACATCAAAATCTTTAAGGAATGTCTTTGTGATTTTATAATTATTTTGTTGTGAAAATAATCAATGTATAATAATTGTGACTATTACTCAGACTCATCTTTACTTCTTAGTGCACAGGTGTCAAACTCAAGGCCCGGGGGCCAGATGTGGCCAGCCACTTCATTTTATTTGGCTCTCAAAAGCCTGGAAATAATAATATGTATCAATAAAGTACTGTAACTTTTCTTACTAAATGTAGTCTGTCTTTTTATTTTGAAAGAAAAAATATGTATGTACTCCATGTAATCGCAAATGATGTTAACTTGAATATTGTCTAATTATGCAAAAATATATCATCAAACATTCAAACCATTTTTTAAGTAGAAATAAATAGTAATAATAATTATTTCAAAGCAAGTTATCCTTAAAATTGTGCAATTTCATGGTAAAATAGTAACATTTACTGTGGTTTTTACAGCATTTTTCTCTAAATGAAGAAAAAACAAAACGTTTTTTACTGTAATAAACTGGTGCTGTTTTGGCATTTACAGTAATACATTGAAAAATCTACAGTTGTTGATTTGCGGTAAAAAATAACAAAAAAACAAACTGGCAGCTCAGGTGCCAACATTTTGCTGTAAAATTTTAGTTTTTTTTATTTACAGTAAAAAAAAAAAAAAGTAAATTTTTACAGTAAAATTCTGGCAACTGAGCCGCTTTTTTTTTTTTTTTACCATAAAAACAGCAGTTCTGTTTTTCCATTTCCAGTAATATACGCTAAATTTTGAGGTGAAATTATTGCAACTTACCATATTTTTTTTACATTTTAGTTTAAAAAAAAAATCTAATAAAATGCATAAAAAAATGGTGTAATAATAGTATTCACTGTTAGAAGTGACACATAACTGCGATGTGGCCCTCTGTGAAAACTGTCTTAGTGGGAAACCACGCTTCTAATGGAAATCAGACAGCGTTCTAGCAGACAAATCAACTGGTTGTGTCTTGAAGGTGACAACAAGTCCCAGTCAGGAGTCTAGAAGAGTTCTGCAGTCAAACGGGCCATGCAGAGCCCGACAGCTGCATGTCCTGACATGTCTGCAGAAATGAGGTCATCTCTCATATCTGAAAGCTCATCTGGCTCCTGCGGGGACAGGATCAATAGGCCGCGCCGCACCGATGCAAATGTTGGGAGAATGGCTCGTAAATTTGATATTTTTTTCACAACTTGTTTCATGATCTCGGGTGACAGTTTGGACTTTGATCGCTACTTTCCTGTGTTTTGTGTCATAGTTTGATTCTTCATTTTGCTGCGCCTTCACTTCCCGTTCCTGTTTAGTGTCACCTGTTGCTCCTTGTTGTGCTTTGTGCCTCGACTAGTGTTTGCTTTTGGTGCAATTCCATGCTGCACTATACTAAATATGACACACCTTCTCCTCATTCAATGCCTTTTCTTTATTTTCATGACTATTTACATTGTAGATTGTCACTGAAGGCATCAAAACTATGAATGAACACATGTGAAGTTATGTACTTAACAAAAAAAAAGGTGAAATAACTGAAAACATGTTTTATATTTTAGTTTCTTCAAAATAGCCACCCTCTGCTCTGATTACTGCTTTGCACACTCTTGGCATTCTCTCCATGAGCTTCAAGAGGTAGTCACCTGAAATGGTTTTCACTTCGTAGGTGTGCTTGAAGCTCATCGAGGGAATATGTTTATTACACTTTGCGACGCTCATATGTTGTTAATATTCAGTGTTTTATTGTTCATAGTTAATATTGTAAATCCCACTTTCTTTATTTTTATGTACATTTTGGGTGTCCCATTCAGTAAAAAACTGTAAAATTCCATTCCGTTTTTTGAGGTGGTCTGTCATAACGTTTTTAGAACTCTATCGGACATTGTGACTTTTGGTATTAGTGTTCCTGTAAAAAAGGGACCCAAGAAAGATTTTTTACAGCTAAATGTGTACATATCATTTATACACACATACACATTGGCCCCCCAGACACATTTTTTCTCTCAATATGGCCCCCCGAGTCAAAATATTTGCACAGCTCGGTTCTATTGTATTGTTTTTATACAACATTTCTCATCTAAAAGTGTGTTTTTCTTTATAACAGTTAAAATGTTGTTTATATTCAGTGTTTTATTGTTCATAGTTAATATTGTAAATCCTACTTTCTTTCTTTTTAAATACATTTTGGGTGTCCCATTCAGTAAAAAACTGTAAAATTCCATTCCGTTTTTTTAGGTGGTCTGTCATAACGTTTTTAGAACTCTATTGGACATTGTGACTTTTGGTATTAGTGTTCCTAAAAAAAAAGGGACCCAAGAAAGATTTTTTACAGCTAAATGTGTACATATCATTTATACACACATACACATTGGCCCCCCAGACACATTTTTTCTCTCAATATGGCCCCCCGAGTCAAAATATTTTATTTTATTGTATTGTTTTTATACAATATTTGTCATTTAAAAGTGTGTTCTTCTTTATAACAGTTAAAATGTTGTTGATATTCAGTGTTTTATTGTTCATAGTTAATATTGTAAATCCCACTTTCTTTATTTTTATGTACATTTTGTGTGTCCCATTCAGTAAAAAACTGTAAAATTCCATTCCGTTTTTTTAGGTGGTCTGTCATAACGTTTTTAGAACTCTATCGGATATTGTGACTTTTGGTATTAGTGTTCCTGAAAAAAAGGGACCCAAGAAAGATTTTTACAGCTAAATGTGTACACATAATTTATACACACATACACCTTGGCCCCCCAGACACATTTTTTTCTCTCAATATGGCCCCTGAGTCAAAATATTTTATTTTATTGTATTGTTTTTATTTCAATATTTCTCATCTAAAAGTGTGTTTTTCTTTATAACAGTTAAAATGTTGTTGATATTCAGTGTTTTATTGTTCATAGTTAATATTGTAAATCCCACTTTTTTTATTTTAATGTACATTTTGGGTGTCCCATTCAGTAAAAAACTATAAAATTCCATTCTGTTTTTTTTTAGGTGGTCTGTCATAACGTTTTTAGAACTCTATCGGACATTGTGACTTTTGGTATTAGTGTTCCTGAAAAAAAGGGACCCAAGAAAGATTTTTTACAGCTAAATGTGTACATATCATTTATACACACATACACATTGGCCCCCCCAGACACATTTTTTCTCTCAACATGGCCCCCGAGTCAAAATATTTGCTCAGATGTGTTCTATTGTATTGTTTTTATACAATATTTCTCATCTAAAAGTGTGTTTTTCTTTATAACAGTTAAAATGTTGTTAATATTCAGTGTTTTATTGTTCATAGTTAATATTGTAAATCCCACTTTCTTTATTTTTATGTACATTTTGGGTGTCCCATTCAGTAAAAAACTATAAAATTAATAAATAAAATAAAATAAATAAAATAAAAACGGAACCAATTGGACTCGTATTATCAGAATTTTTGTTTTCTTTCATGAGTTTCTATTACCACTAGGTAGTTGTAAACGTACCCTCAGAAAACCCGGCCGAAGGTGAACCTGCCAGCACAATGCTGGGAACGCGTACTCTTCTGAGGTCAGGTAGAAACAAACCAAACAAAGATACATTGGAGGAAAGTCAGAATCACAATTTTTTTTTTTTACAGCGCGGCGCGCAACGGCCAAAAGGCTGTAAAACGCTGGCGCAAACCTGGGAGTCAAACAATGTCGGAGGTGTCGTAAAGCCGCACCAGCTGCTAGCACTTTGCCGTCTACGTTGGTGTTTATCCCCCAATCAAGAGGAGGAGTGGGCGCTCCCACTTATATAATACTTATGGCGTTTCATTACCTTTTAATTGCCCAATAACAGTCAAGCTTGTGTCAGCTCTTTGGTGAAGTGAACCGCAAAGATCCCAATTAATCACTTGGCAACGAGCTTTTGTCCCAGGCCTCGTCTATTTGGGTGCACTGGAACCTCCGGGGCAGCGATGGACAATCGTTTGTTTTACGCCCCACTTGCGATGATCCAGCTGGCGCGGCCGAAGCCCAATAGCCCCAATCGTTTGTTGGTTTTCTTTCCCCCCACTCTACTCGTTTTAGTTACGTGAGTGATATATAACGAGAAGGCCTCCAGCTGAAGCCGCTGACTGTGACCCCGGTGACTGAGCCGTGGTTTGAAGTTTGGGTTACGGACTAAGGACGGGTGATTCGTCACACTCAGCCTAAAGGTTTTCTCGTCTAACTGAAAAATACATGATCTACTAAAATTAGGTGTCCAAACGTTTGCCAATGAGGGGGATGTGAAAGTCAACCGGCCTGTCGGGTCCATGGCCACATGTTTCTACTACCAGGTGAGCAATGAATGTATATATTGTAGCGTCCCAGAAGAGTTAGTGCTGCAAGAGATTCTGGGTATTTGTTCTGTTGTGTTTATGTTGTGTTACGGTGCGGATGTTCTCCCGAAATGTGTTTGTCATTCTTGTTTAGTGTGGGTTCACAGTGTGGCGCATATTTGTAACAGTGTTAAAGTTGTTTATACGGCCACCCTCAGTGTGACCTGTATGGCTGTTGACCAAGTATGTATGCATTCACTTGTGTGTGTGAAAAGCCGTAGATATTATGTGATTGGGCCGGCACGCAAAGGCAGTGCCTTTAAGGTTTATTGGCGCTCTGTACTTCTCCCTACGTCCGTGTACACAGCGGCGTTTTAAAAAGTCATACATTTTGCTTTTTGAAACCGATACTGATCATTTTGAAACCGATACTGATCATTTTGAAACCGATACCGATCATTTCTGATATTACGTTTTAAAGCATTTATCGGCCGATAATATCGGACTGCTGATATTATCGGACATCTCTAATTATAATCTAGAATTTACTTTTAGCAAGTGTGTCAACAATGGCAGCATAAGCTAGTATTAGCTCACTGCTATCAATGCGCCGCTATGAAAAATCCAATATCACTCATATTTGGTTAATTTTCAGGTCACGACGTGTAAATGGGAGTCTTGTTGGCGCTTTCTGGATGCTTAGAAAGGGTATATATTAGAGATGTCCGATAAGTTACCCATGTCTTGGGCACTAACACACCCCCATACCATCACAGATGCTGGCTTTTCAACTTTGCGCCTATAACAATCCGGATGGTTCTCTTCCTCTTTGGTCCGGAGGACACGACGTCCACAGTTTCCAAAAACAATTTGAAATGTGGACTCGTCAGACCACAGAACACTTTTCCACTTTGTATCAGTCCATCTTAGATGAGCTCAGGCCCAGCGAAGCCGACAGCGTTTCTGGGTGTTGTTGATAAACGGTTTTCGCCTTGCATAGGAGACTTTTAACTTGCACTTACAGATGTAGCGACCAACTGTAGTTACTGACAATGGGTTTCTGAAGTGTTCCTGAGACCATGTGGTTATATCCTTTACACACTGATGTCGCTTGTTGATGCAATACCGCCTGAGGGATCGAAGGTCCGTAATATCATCGCTTACGTGCAGTGATTTCTCCAGATTCTCTGAACCTTTTGATGATATTACGGACCGTAGATGGTGAAATCCCTCAATTCCTTGCAATAGCTGGTTGAGAAAGTTTTTTCTTAAACTGTTCAACAATTTGCTCACGCATTTGTTGACAAAGTGGTGACCCTCGCCCCATCCTTGTTTGTGAATGACTGAGCATTTCATGGAATCTACTTTTATACCCAACCATGGCACCCACCTGTTCCCAATTAGCCTGCACACCTGTGGGATGTTCCAAATAAGTGTTTGATGAGCATTCCTCAACTTTATCAGTATTTATTGCCTCCTTTCCCAACTTCTTTGTCACGTGTTGCTGGCATCAAATTCTAAAGTTAATGATTATTTGCAACAAAAAAAAAAATGTTTATCAGTTTGAACATCAAATATGTTGTCTTTGTAGCATATTCAACTGAATATGGGTTGAAAAGGATTTGCAAATCATTGTATTCCGTTTATATTTACATCTAACACAATTTCCCAACTCATATGGAAACGAGGTTTGTTTGTACATGGGACAATGCACATGAATGGACATCCATCCATCCCATCCATTTTTCTACTGCTTGTCCCTTTCGGGGTGGCGGGTGTGCTAAATGTATGCTAAATGGCTAATAAATGTACATGCTAAATGGCTAATAAGGCCTGGAGAAATGTACCTTTGTGAGTTTTACTGAAAAAAAAAATTTTTTGTAAGGTTTGTAAAGACACAAGTTAGTTTTTTTTTTTTTACTCCATATGACAGTATAATTGTCATACTAAATGTAAAAGTTATATGAACATAACTCCAAAACCAAACATGCATTATGTCTAAAAATGCTTGTAATATTGTATCTATGTGAGTTTTACCAGAATCGGGTATTTTGGTAAGGTTTACAAATACAAAAATTAGGTTTTACTTATGATGACAGTAAAACTGCCACTTCAAAATGACAGTTATTTAAACATAACTCCTAAACCAAACATGCTAAACAGCTAATAATGCCTGGAGAAATGCATCTTTGTGAGTTTTACTGGAAAAAAAATATTTTGTAAGGTTTGTAAAGACACAAGTTAGTTTTTTTTACTCAATATGACAGTATAAATGTCATACTAAATATGAAAGTTATATAAACATAACTCCTAAACCAAACAGGCATTATGTCTAAAAAAAAAAGCCTGTAATATTGTATCTATGTGAGTTTTACTACAATCAGGTATTTTGGTAAGGTTTACAAATACAAAAATTAAGTTTGACTCATAATGACAGTATAACTGCCACACGCAATATGACAGTTATTTAAACAGAACTCCTAAACCACACATGCTAAATGGTTAATAATGCCTGGAGAAATGTACCTTTGTGAGTTTTACTGGGGAAAAAAATATTTTGTAAGGTTTGTAAAGACAGACACAAGTTAGGGGGGGGGTATAAAATGTTAATGTGCCAGATTGTAGCCAAAAGCTAATTTTTCATGTTAATTTAAAAAAATAAAATAATGCACACATTAAACCGGTCCCTGGTGGGAAAAAAAGTTGGGGAACCCTGCAGTGGAGGACAGTGGATGTAAGGAGGGTATGGCTTTTATAGAGTTATATGTAAAAGGTGGAGAAAGCACTTATAAGAGACTTTAGTATTAAAGCTACGGACACACAAAAGTGCGCGTTTAATTTCCATTTTGTTGGAAACACTCTTTGTTCCAATACTCCAACTGGTTTATTCCATGTCTTTATCCGGCTTGAGACTCGACATTACAGTATTGTCGAAAAGCTACCCAGACTAGTTAGCGACGTCTTTAGCTGGACGCTTCCGGCCTGACAGTAACATGAGTGTCACTGTGTCAGTCGGCAGCTCCTCTCAGGCACATCCACATCAGACAGAGGTATTCCATCTATGCCATTCATGCACTGACACATTCACGGTGAACTGGACTGACCTACCAGGGATTTAGCGTTACTTGTGGAACCTGCCGGGCATTTTCTTTTTTTTCTTCCCCCCCTCCAAGACCTTGCTCTCAGCGTCTCTGACTGAGGATCACGTCCACCGCCTGGGCCAGGTTGTCCACCGTTCCGTCAGCCGTCACCGTCGGGTGACTCTCGTCGCTGGGCCTGAGGGTGACGGAGGAACAATCATTTAGAACACAGGTGTCGAACTCAAGGTCCGAGGGCCGGATTTGGCACACCACATTATTTTTTTTATCACTCAATCAATGTTTATTTATATAGTCCTAAATCACAAGTGTCTCAAAGGGCTGCACAAGCCACAACGACAACCTTGGTTCAGATCCCACATCAGGGCAAGGAAAAACTCAACCCAGTGGGATGACAATGAGAAACCTTGGAACCCCCCCCCCCCCCCCTCTAGGGTGACCGGTGCAATGGACGTCGAGTGGATCTAGCATAATATTGTGAGAGTCCAGTCCATAGTGGATCTAACATAATAGTGAGAGTCCAGTCCATAGTGGATCTAACATAATAGTGTGAGAGTCCAGTCCATAGTGGATCTAACATAATAGAGTGAGAGTCCAGTCCATAGTGGATCTAGCATAATATTGTGAAAGTCCAGTCCATAGTGGATCTAGCATAATAGTGTGAGAGTCCAGTCCATAGTGGATCTAACATAATAGTGTGAGAGTCCAGTCCATAGTGGATCTAACATAATAGTGTGAGAGTCCAGTCCATAGTGGATCTAGCATAATATTGTGAAAGTCCAGTCCATAGTGGATCTAGCATAATATTGTGAAAGTCCAGTCCATAGTGGATCTAGCATAATATAGTGAAAGTGCAGTCCATAGTGGATCTAGCATAATATTGTGAAAGTCCAGTCCATAGTGGATCTAGCATAATATTGTGAAAGTCCAGTCCATAGTGGATCTAGCATAATATTGTGAAAGTCCAGTCCATAGTGGATCTAGCATAATATTGTGAAAGTCCAGTCCATAGTGGATCTAGCATAATATTGTGAAAGTCCAGTCCATAGTGGATCTAGCATAATATTGTGAAAGTCCAGTCCATAGTGGATCTAACATAATAGTGAGAGTCCAGTCCATAGTGGATCTAACATAATATTGTGAAAGTCCAGTTCATAGTGGATCTAGCATAATATAGTGAAAGTCCAGTCCATAGTGGATCTAGCATAATATAGTGAAAGCCCAGTCCATAGTGGATCTAACATAATATTGTGAAAGTCCAGTCCATAGTGGATCTAGCATAATATAGTGAAAGTGCAGTCCATAGTGGATCTAGCATAATATTGTGAAAGTCCAGTCCATAGTGGATCTAGCATAATATTGTGAAAGTCCAGTCCATAGTGGATCTAGCATAATATTGTGAAAGTCCAGTCCATAGTGGATCTAGCATAATATTGTGAAAGTCCAGTCCATAGTGGATCTAGCATAATATTGTGAAAGTCCAGTCCATAGTGGATCTAGCATAATATTGTGAAAGTCCAGTCCATAGTAGATCTAACATAATAGTGTGAGAGTCCAGTCCATAGTGGATCTAACATAATAGTGTGAGAGTCCAGTCCATAGTGGATCTAGCATAATATTGTGAGAGTCCAGTCCATAGTGGATCTAGCATAATATACCGTAGTGAAAGTCCAGTCCATAGTGGATCTAGCACAATATTGTGAAAGTCCAGTTCATAGTGGATCTAACATAATATTGTGAAAGTCCAGTCCATAGTGGATCTAGCATAATATTGTGAAAGTCCAGTCGATAGTGGATCTAGCATAATATAGTGAAAGTCCAGTCCATAGTGGATCTAGCATAATATAGTGAAAGTCCAGTCCATAGTGGATCTAGCATAATATAGTGAAAGTTCAGTCCATAGTGGATCTAGCATATTATAGTGAAAGTCCAGTCCATAGTGGATCTAGCATAATATTGTGAAAGTCCAGTCCATAGTGGATCTAGCATAATATAGTGAAAGTCCAGTCCATAGTGGATCTAGCATAATATTGTGAAAGTCCAGTCCATAGTGGATCTAGCATAATATAGTGAAAGTCCAGTCCATAGTGGATCTAGCATAATATTGTGAAAGTCCAGTCCATAGTGGATCTAACATAATAGTGTGAGAGTCCAGTCCATAGTGGATCTAGCATAATATTGTGAGAGTCCAGTCCATAGTGGATCTAGCATAATATACCGTAGTGAAAGTCCAGTCCATAGTGGATCTAGCCCAATATTGTGAAAGTCCAGTTCATAGTGGATCTAACATAATATTGTGAAAGTCCAGTCCATAGTGGATCTAGCATAATATTGTGAAAGTCCAGTCGATAGTGGATCTAGCATAATATAGTGAAAGTCCAGTCCATAGTGGATCTAGCATAATATAGTGAAAGTCCAGTCCATAGTGGATCTAGCATAATATAGTGAAAGTCCAGTCCATAGTGGATCTAGCATATTATAGTGAAAGTCCAGTCCATAGTGGATCTAGCATAATATTGTGAAAGTCCAGTCCATAGTGGATCTAGCATAATATAGTGAAAGTCCAGTCCATAGTGGATCTAGCATAATATTGTGAAAGTCCAGTCCATAGTGGATCTAGCATAATATAGTGAAAGTCCAGTCCATAGTGGATCTAGCATAATATTGTGAGAGTCCAGTCCATAGTGGATCTAGCATATTGTGAAAGTCCAGTCCATAGTGGATCAAGCATAATATTGTGAAAGTCCAGTCCATAGTGGATCTAGCATAATATTGTGAAAGTCCAGTCCATAGTGGATCTAGCATAATATTGTGAGAGTACAGTCCATAGTGGATCTAGCATAATATAGTGAAAGTCCAGTCCATAGTGGATCTAGCATAATATTGTGAAAGTCCAGTCCATAGTGGATCTAGCATAATATTGTGAAAGTCCAGTCCATAGTGGATCTAGCATAATATTGTGAAAGTCCAGTCCATAGTGGATCTAACATAATATTGTGAAAGTCCAGTCCATAGTGGATCTAGCATAATATTGTGAAAGTCCAGTCCATAGTGGATCTAACATAATAATGTGAAAGTCCAGTCCATAGTGGATCTAGCATAATATTGTGAAAGTCCAGTCCATAGTGGATCTAGCATAATATAGTGAAAGTCCAGTCCATAGTGGATCTAGCATAATATAGTGAAAGTCCAGTCCATAGTGGATCTAGCATAATATAGTGAAAGTCCAGTCCATAGTGGATCTAGCATAATATAGTGAAAGTCCAGTCCATAGTGGATCTAGCATAATATTGTGAAAGTCCAGTCCATAGTGGATATAGCATAATATAGTGAAAGTCCAGTCCATAGTGGATCTAGCATAATATTGTGAAAGTCCAGTCCATATTGGATCTAGCATAATATAGTGAAAGTCCAGTCCATAGTGGATCTAGCATAATATTGTGAAAGTCCAGTCCATAGTGGATCTAGCATAATATAGTGAAAGTCCAGTCCATAGTGGATCTAGCATAATATTGTGAAAGTCCAGTCCATAGTGGATCTAGCATAATATAGTGAAAGTCCAGTCCATAGTGGATCTAGCATAATATTGTGAAAGTCCAGTCCATAGTGGATCTAACATAATAGTGTGAGAGTCCAGTCCATAGTGGATCTAGCATAATATTGTGAGAGTCCAGTCCATAGTGGATCTAGCATAATATACCGTAGTGAAAGTCCAGTCCATAGTGGATCTAGCACAATATTGTGAAAGTCCAGTTCATAGTGGATCTAACATAATATTGTGAAAGTCCAGTCCATAGTGGATCTAGCATAATATTGTGAAAGTCCAGTCGATAGTGGATCTAGCATAATATAGTGAAAGTCCAGTCCATAGTGGATCTAGCATAATATAGTGAAAGTCCAGTCCATAGTGGATCTAGCATAATATAGTGAAAGTCCAGTCCATAGTGGATCTAGCATATTATAGTGAAAGTCCAGTCCATAGTGGATCTAGCATAATATTGTGAAAGTCCAGTCCATAGTGGATCTAGCATAATATAGTGAAAGTCCAGTCCATAGTGGATCTAGCATAATATTGTGAAAGTCCAGTCCATAGTGGATCTAGCATAATATAGTGAAAGTCCAGTCCATAGTGGATCTAGCATAATATTGTGAGAGTCCAGTCCATAGTGGATCTAGCATATTGTGAAAGTCCAGTCCATAGTGGATCAAGCATAATATTGTGAAAGTCCAGTCCATAGTGGATCTAGCATAATATTGTGAAAGTCCAGTCCATAGTGGATCTAGCATAATATTGTGAGAGTACAGTCCATAGTGGATCTAGCATAATATAGTGAAAGTCCAGTCCATAGTGGATCTAGCATAATATTGTGAAAGTCCAGTCCATAGTGGATCTAGCATAATATTGTGAAAGTCCAGTCCATAGTGGATCTAGCATAATGTTGTGAAAGTCCAGTCCATAGTGGATCTAACATAATATTGTGAAAGTCCAGTCCATAGTGGATCTAGCATAATATTGTGAAAGTCCAGTCCATAGTGGATCTAACATAATATTGTGAAAGTCCAGTCCATAGTGGATCTAGCATAATATTGTGAAAGTCCAGTCCATAGTGGATCTAGCATAATATAGTGAAAGTCCAGTCCATAGTGGATCTAGCAGAATATAGTGAAAGTCCAGTCCATAGTGGATCTAGCATAATATAGTGAAAGTCCAGTCCATAGTGGATCTAGCATAATATAGTGAAAGTCCAGTCCATAGTGGATCTAGCATAATATTGTGAAAGTCCAGTCCATAGTGGATATAGCATAATATAGTGAAAGTCCAGTCCATAGTGGATCTAGCATAATATTGTGAAAGTCCAGTCCATATTGGATCTAGCATAATATAGTGAAAGTCCAGTCCATAGTGGATCTAGCATAATATTGTGAAAGTCCAGTCCATAGTGGATCTAGCATAATATTGTGAAAGTCCAGTCCATAGTGGATCTAGCATAATATAGTGAAAGTCCAGTCCATAGTGGATCTAGCATAATATTGTGGAAGTCCAGTCCATAGTGGATCTAGCATAATATTGTGAAAGTCCAGTCCATAGTGGATCTAACATAATATTGTGAAAGTCCAGTCCATAGTGGATCTAGCATAATATAGTGAAAGTCCAGTCCTTAGTGGATCTAGCATAATATTGTGAAAGTCCAGTCCATAGTGGATCTAGCATAATATTGTGAAAGTCCAGTCCATAGTGGATCTAAGATAATATTGTGAGACTCCAGTCCATAGTGGTCTAACATAATATTGTGAGAGTCCAGTCCATAGTGGATCTAACATAATAGTGAGAGTCCAGTCCATAGTGGATCTAACATAATAGTGAGAGTCTAGTCCATAGTGGATCTAACATAATAGTGTGAGAGTCCAGTCCATAGTGGATCTAGCATAATAGTGTGAGAGTCCAGTCCATAGTGGATCTAACATAATATTGTGAGAGTCCAGTCCATAGTGGATCTAACATAATATTGTGAGAGTCCAGTCCATAGTGGATCTAACATAATAGTGAGAGTCCAGTCCATAGTGGATCTAACATAATAGTGTGAGAGTCCAGTCCATAGTGGATCTAGCATAATATTGTGAGAGTCCAGTCCATAGTGGATCTAACATAATAGTGAGAGTCTAGTCCATAGTGGATCTAACATAATAGTGTGAGAGTCCAGTCCATAGTGGATCTAACATAATAGTGTGAGAGTCCAGTCCATAGTGGATCTAACATAATATTGTGAGAGTCCAGTCCATAGTGGATCTAACATAATAGTGAGAGTCTAGTCCATTGTGGATCTAACATAATAGTGTGAGAGTCCAGTCCATAGTGGATCTAGCATAATAGTGTGAGAGTCCAGTCCATAGTGGATCTAACATAATAGTGTGAGAGTCCAGTCCATAGTGGATCTAACATAATATTGTGAACGTCCAGTCCATAGTGGTCTAACATAACAGTGAGAGTCCAGTCCATAGTGGATCTAACATAATAGTGAGAGTCTAGTCCATAGTGGATCTAACATAATAGTGTGAGAGTTCAGTCCATAGTGGATCTAACATAATAGTGTGAGAGTCCAGTCCATAGTGGATCTAGCATAATATTGTGAGAGTCCAGTCCATAGTGGATCTAGCATAATATTGTGAAAGTCCAGTCCATAGTGGATCTAGCATAATATTGTGAAAGTCCAGTCCATAGTGGATCTAACATAATAGTGTGAGAGTCCAGTCCATAGTGGATCTAACATAATATTGTGAAAGTCCAGTCCATAGTGGATCTAGCATAATATTGTGAAAGTCCAGTCCATAGTGGATCTAGCATAATATAGTGAAAGTCCAGTCCATAGTGGATCTAGCATAATATTGTGAAAGTCCAGTCCATAGTGGATCTAGCAGAATATTGTGAAAGTCCAGTCCATAGTGGATCTAGCACAATATTGTGAAAGTCCAGTTCATAGTGGATCTAACATAATATTGTGAAAGTCCAGTCCATAGTGGATCTAGCATAATATTGCGAAAGTCCAGTCCATAGTGGATCTAGCATAATATTGTGAAAGTCCAGTCCATAGTGGATCTAACATAATACTGTGAGAGTCCAGTCCATAGTGGATCTAACATAATATTGTGAAAGTCCAGTCCATAGTGGATCTAGCATAATATTGTGAAAGTCCAGTCCATAGTGGATCTAGCATAATATTGTGAAAGTCCAGTCCATAGTGGATCTAGCATAATATAGTGAAAGTCCAGTCCATAGTGGATCTAGCATAATATTGTGAGAGTCCAGTCCATAGTGGATCTAACATAATAGTGTGAGAGTCCAGTCCATAGTGGATCTAACATAATATTGTGAAAGTCCAGTCCATAGTGGATCTAGCATAATATAGTGAAAGTTCAGTCCATAGTGGATCTAGCATAATATAGTGAAAGTCTAGTCCATAGTGGATCTAACACAATATTGTGAGAGTCCAGTCCATAGTGGATCTAGCATAATATTGTGAAAGTCCAGTCCATAGTGGATCTAGCATAATATAGTGAAAGTCCAGTCCATAGTGGATCTAGCATAATATTGTGAAAGTCCAGTCCATAGTGGATCTAGCATAAAATTGTGAAAGTCCAGTCCATAGTGGATCTAGCATAAAATTGTGAAAGTCCAGTCCATAGTGGATCTAGCATAATATTGTGAAAGTCCAGTCCATAGTGGATCTAGCATAATATTGTGAAAGTCCAGTCCATAGTGGATCTAGCATAATATTGTGAAATTCCAGTCCATAGTGGATCTAGCATAATATTGTGAAAGTCCAGTCCATAGTGGATCTAGCATAATATTGTGAAAGTCCAGTCCATAGTGGATCTAACATAATAGTGTGAGAGTCTAGTCCATAGTGGATCTAACATAATATTGTGAAATTCCAGTCCATAGTGGATCTACGATAATATTGTGAGAGTCCAGTCCATAGTGGATCTAACATAATATTGTGAAATTCCAGTCCATAGTGGATCTACGATAATATTGTGAGAGTCCAGTCCATAGTGGTCTAACATAATATTGTGAGAGTCCAGTCCATAGTGGATCTAACATAATAGTGAGAGTCCAGTCCATAGTGGATCTAACATAATAGTGAGAGTCTAGTCCATAGTGGATCTAACATAATAGTGTGAGAGTCCAGTCCATAGTGGATCTAGCATAATAGTGTGAGAGTCCAGTCCATAGTGGATCTAACATAATAGTGTGAGAGTCCAGTCCATAGTGGATCTAACATAATATTGTGAGAGTCCAGTCCATAGTGGATCTAACATAATAGTGAGAGTCCAGTCCATAGTGGATCTAACATAATAGTGTGAGAGTCCAGTCCATAGTGGATCTAGCATAATATTGTGAGAGTCCAGTCCATAGTGGATCTAACATAATAGTGAGAGTCTAGTCCATAGTGGATCTAACATAATAGTGTGAGAGTCCAGTCCATAGTGGATCTAACATAATAGTGTGAGAGTCCAGTCCATAGTGGATCTAACATAATATTGTGAGAGTCCAGTCTATAGTGGATCTAACATAATAGTGAGAGTCCAGTCCATAGTGGATCTAACATAATAGTGTGAGAGTCCAGTCCATAGTGGATCTAACATAATATTGTGAGAGTCCAGTCCATAGTGGATCTAACATAATAGTGAGAGTCTAGTCCATAGTGGATCTAACATAATAGTGTGAGAGTCCAGTCCATAGTGTATCTAGCATAATAGTGTGAGAGTCCAGTCCATAGTGGATCTAACATAATAGTGTGAGAGTCCAGTCCATAGTGGATCTAACATAATATTGTGAAAGTCCAGTCCATAGTGGTCTAACATAACAGTGAGAGTCCAGTCCATAGTGGATCTAACATAATAGTGAGAGTCTAGTCCATAGTGGATCTAACATAATAATGTGAGAGTTCAGTCCATAGTGGATCTAACATAATAGTGTGAGAGTCCAGTCCATAGTGGATCTAGCATAATAGTGTGAGAGTCCAGTCCATAGTAGATCTAACATAATAGTGTGAGAGTCCAGTCCATAGTGGATCTAACATAATATTGTGAGAGTCCAGTCCATAGTGGATCTAACATAATAGTGAGAGTCCAGTCCATAGTGGATCTAGCATAATATTGTGAGAGTCCAGTCCATAGTGGATCTAACATAATAGTGTGAGAGTCCAGTCCATAGTGGATCTAGCATAATATTGTGAGAGTCCAGTCCATAGTGGATCTAACATAATAGTGAGAGTCTAGTCCATAGTGGATCTAACATAATAGTGTGAGAGTCCAGTCCATAGTGGATCTAACATAATAGTGTGAGAGTCCAGTCCATAGTGGATCTAACATAATATTGTGAGAGTCCAGTCCATAGTGGATCTAACATAATAGTGAGAGTCCAGTCCATAGTGGATCTAACATAATAGTGTGAGAGTCCAGTCCATAGTGGATCTAACATAATATTGTGAGAGTCCAGTCCATAGTGGATCTAACATAATAGTGAGAGTCTAGTCCATAGTGGATCTAGCATAATATTGTGAAAGTCCAGTCCATAGTGGATCTAGCATAAAATTGTGGAAGTCCAGTCCATAGTGGATCTAGCATAAAATTGTGAAAGTCCAGTCCATAGTGGATCTAGCATAATATTGTGAAAGTCCAGTCCATAGTGGATCTAGCATAATATTGTGAAAGTCCAGTCCATAGTGGATCTAGCATAATATTGTGAAAGTCCAGTCCATAGTGGATCTAACATAATATTGTGAAAGTCCAGTCCCTAGTGGATCTAGCATAATATTGTGAAAGTCCAGTCCATAGTCGATCTAGCATAATATTGTGAAAGTCCAGTCCATAGTGGATCTAGCATAATATAGTGAAAGTCCAGTCCATAGTGGATCTAGCATAATATAGTGAAAGTCCAGTCCATAGTGGATCTAGCATAATATTGTGAAAGTCCAGTCCATAGTGGATCTAGCATAATATAGTGAAAGTCCAGTCCATAGTGGACCTAGCATAATATTGTGAAAGTCCAGTCCATAGTGGATATAGCATAATATAGTGAAAGTCCAGTCCATAGTGGATCTAGCATAATATTGTGAAAGTCCAGTCCATAGTGGATCTAGCATAATATAGTGAAAGTCCAGTCCATAGTGGATCTAGCATAATATTGTGAAAGTCCAGTCCATTGTGGATCTAGCATAATATTGTGAAAGTCCAGTCCATAGTGGATCTAGCATAATATAGTGAAAGTCCAGTCCATAGTGGATCTAGCATAATATTGTGGAAGTCCAGTCCATAGTGGATCTAGCATAATATAGTGAAAGTCCAGTCCATAGTGGATCTAGCATAATATTGTGAAAGTCCAGTCCATAGTGGATCTAACATAATATTGTGAAAGTCCAGTCCATAGTGGATCTAGCATAATATAGTGAAAGTCCAGTCCTTAGTGGATCTAGCATAATATTGTGAAAGTCCAGTCCATAGTGGATCTAGCATAATATTGTGAAAGTCCAGTCCATAGTGGATCTAAGATAATATTGTGAGAGTCCAGTCCATAGTGGTCTAACATAATATTGTGAGAGTCCAGTCCATAGTGGATCTAACATAATAGTGAGAGTCCAGTCCATAGTGGATCTAACATAATAGTGAGAGTCTAGTCCATAGTGGATCTAACATAATAGTGTGAGAGTCCAGTCCATAGTGGATCATAGTGTGAGAGTCCAGTCCATAGTGGATCTAACATAATATTGTGAGAGTCCAGTCCATAGTGGATCTAACATAATATTGTGAGAGTCCAGTCCATAGTGGATCTAACATAATAGTGAGAGTCCCGTCCATAGTGGATCTAACATAATAGTGTGAGAGTCCAGTCCATAGTGGATCTAGCATAATATTGTGAGAGTCCAGTCCATAGTGGATCTAACATAATAGTGAGATTCTAGTCCATAGTGGATCTAACATAATAGTGTGAGAGTCCAGTCCATAGTGGATCTAACATAATAGTGTGAGAGTCCAGTCCATAGTGGATCTAACATAATATTGTGAGAGTCCAGTCCATAGTGGATCTAACATAATAGTGAGAGTCTAGTCCATAGTGGATCTAACATAATAGTGTGAGAGTCCAGTCCATAGTGGATCTAGCATAATAGTGTGAGAGTCCAGTCCATAGTGGATCTAACATAATAGTGTGAGAGTCCAGTCCATAGTGGATCTAACATAATATTGTGAAAGTCCAGTCCATAGTGGTCTAACATAACAGTGAGAGTCCAGTCCATAGTGGATCTAACATAATAGTGAGAGTCTAGTCCATAGTGGATCTAACATAATAGTGTGAGAGTTCAGTCCATAGTGGATCTAACATAATAGTGTGAGAGTCCAGTCCATAGTGGATCTAGCATAATATTGTGAGAGTCCAGTCCATAGTGGATCTAGCATAATATTGTGAAAGTCCAGTCCATAGTGGATCTAGCATAATATTGTGAAAGTCCAGTCCATAGTGGATCTAACATAATAGTGTGAGAGTCCAGTCCATAGCTGATCTAACATAATATTGTGAAAGTCCAGTCCATAGTGGATCTAGCATAATATTGTGAAAGTCCAGTCCATAGTGGATCTAGCATAATATAGTGAAAGTCCAGTCCATAGTGGATCTAGCATAATATTGTGAAAGTCCAGTCCATAGTGGATCTAGCAGAATATTGTGAAAGTCCAGTCCATAGTGGATCTAGCACAATATTGTGAAAGTCCAGTTCATAGTGGATCTAACATAATATTGTGAAAGTCCAGTCCATAGTGGATCTAGCATAATATTGAGAAAGTCCAGTCCATAGTAGATCTAGCATAATATTGTGAAAGTCCAGTCCATAGTGGATCTAACATAATACTGTGAGAGTCCAGTCCATAGTGGATCTAACATAATATTGTGAAAGTCCAGTCCGTAGTGGATCTAGCATAATATTGTGAAAGTCCAGTCCATAGTGGATCTAGCATAATATTGTGAAAGTCCAGTCCATAGTGGATCTAGCATAATATAGTGAAAGTCCAGTCCATAGTGGATCTAGCATAATATTGTGAGAGTCCAGTCCATAGTGGATCTAACATAATAGTGTGAGAGTCCAGTCCATAGTGGATCTAACATAATATTGTGAAAGTCCAGTCCATAGTGGATCTAGCATAATATAGTGAAAGTCCAGTCCATAGTGGATCTAGCATAATATAGTGAAAGTCTAGTCCATAGTGGATCTAACACAATATTGTGAGAGTCCAGTCCATAGTGGATCTAGCATAATATTGTGAAAGTCCAGTCCATAGTGGATCTAGCATAATATAGTGAAAGTCCAGTCCATAGTGGATCTAGCATAATATTGTGAAAGTCCAGTCCATAGTGGATCTAGCATAAAATTGTGAAAGTCCAGTCCATAGTGGATCTAGCATAAAATTGTGAAAGTCCAGTCCATAGTGGATCTAGCATAATATTGTGAAAGTCCAGTCCATAGTGGATCTAGCATAATATTGTGAAAGTCCAGTCCATAGTGGATCTAGCATAATATTGTGAAAGTCCAGTCCATAGTGGATCTAGCATAATATTGTGAAAGTCCAGTCCATAGTGGATCTAGCATAATATTGTGAAAGTCCAGTCCATAGTGGATCTAACATAATAGTGTGAGAGTCTAGTCCATAGTGGATCTAACATAATATTGTGAAAGTCCAGTCCATAGTGGATCTACGATAATATTGTGAGAGTCCAGTCCATAATGGTCTAACATAATATTGTGAGAGTCCAGTCCATAGTGGATCTAACATAATAGTGAGAGTCCAGTCCATAGTGGATCTAACATAATAGTGAGAGTCTAGTCCATAGTGGATCTAACATAATAGTGTGAGAGTCCAGTCCATAGTGGATCTAGCATAATAGTGTGAGAGTCCAGTCCATAGTGGATCTAACATAATAGTGTGAGAGTCCAGTCCATAGTGGATCTAACATAATATTGTGAGAGTCCAGTCCATAGTGGATCTAACATAATAGTGAGAGTCCAGTCCATAGTGGATCTAACATAATAGTGTGAGAGTCCAGTCCATAGTGGATCTAGCATAATATTGTGAGAGTCCAGTCCATAGTGGATCTAACATAATAGTGAGAGTCTAGTCCATAGTGGATCTAACATAATAGTGTGAGAGTCCAGTCCATAGTGGATCTAACATAATAGTGTGAGAGTCCAGTCCATAGTGGATCTAACATAATATTGTGAGAGTCCAGTCCATAGTGGATCTAACATAATAGTGAGAGTCCAGTCCATAGTGGATCTAACATAATAGTGAGAGTCCAGTCCATAGTGGATCTAACATAATAGTGTGAGAGTCCAGTCCATAGTGGATCTAACATAATATTGTGAAAGTCCAGTCCATAGTGGTCTAACATAACAGTGAGAGTCCAGTCCATAGTGGATCTAACATAATAGTGAGAGGCTAGTCCATAGTGGATCTAACATAATAGTGTGAGAGTTCAGTCCATAGTGGATCTAACATAATAGTGTGAGAGTCCAGTCCATAGTGGATCTAACATAATAGTGTGAGACTCCAGTCCATAGTGGATCTAACATAATAGTGTGAGAGTCTAGTCCATAGTGGATCTAACATAATAGTGTGAGAGTCTAGTCCATAGTGGATCTAACATAATATTGTGAAAGTCCAGTCCATAGTGGATCTAAGATAATATTGTGAGAGTCCAGTCCATAGTGGTCTAACATAATATTGTGAGAGTCCAGTCCATAGTGGATCTAACATAATAGTGAGAGTCCAGTCCATAGTGGATCTAACATAATAGTGAGAGTCTAGTCCATAGTGGATCTAACATAATAGTGTGAGAGTCCAGTCCATAGTGGATCTAGCATAATAGTGTGAAAGTCCAGTCCATAGTGAATCTAACATAATAGTGTGAGAGTCCAGTCCATAGTGGATCTAACATAATATTGTGAGAGTCCAGTCCATAGTGGATCTAACATAATAATGAGAGTCCAGTCCATAGTGGGGCCAACAGAGGACCATCCCATTTATTTACTATTTTACAGCCCGCAAATGCCTAAATCAGGGTGTCAAACTCATTTTTAGATCGGGGGGCCACATTGAGGAAAATCTACTCCCAAGTGGGCCGGACTGGTAAAATCACGGCACGACAACTTAAAAATAAAGACAACGTCAGATTGTTTTCTTTGTTTAAAAATAGAACAAGCACATTCTGAAATTGTACAAATCATAATGTTTTTTTTTTTTTTTGCACTTACATGTTGCGGTTAACAGTCTTCTATCTTTATTTGTCGTTATTTATATTTTCTGAATAAATTATGTGATAATGTTCATCAGTCAACTCATTGGTGTTCATTTTCAATCTATCAAGATAAAAAAAAGTTATATCAAAATTAGGGATGTCCGATGATATTTGAAATGTAATATCGGAAATTATCGGTATCGGTTTCAAAATGATCAGTATCAGTTTCAAAAGGTAAAATGTATGTCTTTTTAAAACGCCGCTGTGTACACGGACGTAGGGTGGAGTACAGAGCGCCAATAAACCTTAAAGGCACTGCCTTTGCGTGCCGGCCAAGTCACATAATATCTACGGCTTTTCACACACACAAGTGAATACTTGGTCAACAGCCATACAGGTCACACTGAGGGTGGCCGTATAAACAACTTTAACACTGTTACAAATATGCGCCACACTGTGAACCCACACCAAACAAGAATGACAAACACATTTCGGAAGAACATCGGCACCGTAACACAACAGAACAAATACCCAGAAGCTCTTGCAGCACTAACTCTTCCGGGACGCTACAATATACACCCCCTACAACCCTGCCCACCTCAACCTCAAACTGAATGGGGAGGGAGTTTTTTTGGGTTGGTGCACTAATTGTAAGTGTAGCTTGTGTTTTTTATGTTGATTTAATAAAAAAAAACCGATACCGATAATAAAAAAAACTATATCGATAATTTCCGATATTACATTTTAAAGCGTTTTAATTTAAAGTAATAATCCGTAAAAACAACAACCGTAGATTTTAGGGTAAAAAGAAAACTGGCAGTTTAGCCGTAAAAAAAAATGTTGGTAGTTTTTTAAATTTACACTTTACATCCACTATCTTCGTTCAATGAATGTTCTGCAATTTGTCGTCCCCAAAGTAAGAACTGAACTGGGCAAGAAAGCATTTAGGTTTTCAGCACCGAAGGCTTGGAATAACCTAAAATTGAATCTTCAGCTTCAAACCCTTGTTATATTAAATGAGTTTAAAGTTTCTGTGAAAGGGATTGCAGTCTACCTTGTCTGTATGCACATGTGTCATGTGAGCAAGTTTTAATGTTGTAAATTTGATGTTTTATGTATTTGTTTACTGTTTTTAATGCGTGCTGCCCTCTTGGCCAGGTCTCCCTTGGAAAAGAGATCTTTGATTTCAATGGGATTTTACCTGGTTAAATAAAGGCTAAATAAAATAAAATAAATAAACAGTAAAATTCTGTAAAAAAAAAATTTGACCGTAAATTCTATTGTCATTTTTAAAGTGTACAATTGAATGAAAATGAGTTTGACACTCATGATTTAGAACAACAAGTTCAGTGTACGGGTGTTAAATAGACGCCAGTGTTCCCCAGAGATCATAAGAGCTCACTTATGATCAAGTAAGTATGCGCCGTAAGAAAGGGTGTCGAGTGAATTTGTCTAGGTGTCGGTGAATGTGCCCGCAGGGAAGTCTCAGGCCTCTCTTATCGGCCGCAGTCCTGCTCACATCACGTCTATCTGCAGGCGGATTTCAACCAGCGCTCGGGAAAATAGAAGCGGAGGACTGATTTGACAACTCGAGGAAGGCCCGTGGCCAAGAGTCAAATCTAAGAGCTTACAAATAAATGCGAGGAAAATACATAAACTATCTTTTTTTACAGGTGATTATCCAGCTTTCTCTGGGTTTCTTTCATGGCACTATTGCGTCATTCAGGATTCAGAATGGTAGTTACTCCTAACGTCCTTTTCAGTTTCATTTCATTTTGTTTATTTATCTCCTTCATTGATGTGCATCTTTGATCGATAGACAATTAAACTTCAGAAACTAAACACACATTTACACACCAATGCCTGAGAAGGAGCAGGATGAAGAAAAGTCTTATATTTTCCTGCCCCCTTCAAAAAAGTCTTACTCAATGGATATCATACAAACCAAACAAATATATCCAAATATAATGAAAACAAACAAAAATTAAAGCTGCAAGCAGCGATGGACGGGACCGACTTTGACGGCACATAAAATCCAAACCGGAGCAGTAATTAAAACACTTCGGTCAACTTTTAATCACAAGGGTTCAATCTCTCTCCTGTGCTAGTTTGAAGCTGACATGACAAACACGCTCAGAGGAGATAATGTTTGAAAAAAGTTGACCGGTTTTTACAAAACTTTTGTTTTGAAGGGGGAGTTGCAAACTTCGTGTTGATTTTTGCTGGGGGTTGTCAACATATGAAATGTAGGTCTAAGTGAGACCTACATAGAGGTTTTTGTTTCATGTCTCTAAAACATTCCTACTGGAAGTTACAGGCAGTTTTGTCTGAATTTTCTTCCTAGGAGCAGTTGTGTCTGTGTTTTCTTCCTAGGGAGCGCTAGAGTGCAATTTTGAGTTTTGGGGTTGGGTCTTTTTATTAGATTGCAATTTTTGCCAGTCCTGATGTGTGTGTCCAGTTTGGTGAGTTTTGAAGCATGTTAAGGGGGTCAAATTACAGCTCAAAGAGGCAAAAGTGACTGTTTTTACTAAAATTGTGTTTTGAAGGGGGAATTGCCAACTTCCTGTTGATTTTTGCTGAAGGATGTCAATGTATGAAATCTAGGTCTAAGTCAGACCTACATAGTGGTTTTTGTTTCATGTCTCTACAACATTCTTACCGGAAATTACAAGCAGTTTTGTCTTTGTTTTTTCCTAGGGGGCGCTAGAGTGCAATTTTGAGTTTTGGGGTTTGGTTTTTGATTAGATCGCAATTTTCGCCTGATGTGTGTGTCAAATATGGTGAGTTTTGAAGCATGTTAAGGGGGTCAAATTACAGCTCAAAGAGTCGGCGGAATAATAATAATAAAACACACGAAATACAATAGGGTCCTCTGTCCCAAAGGGACATTGTGGTCCCTAAAAACACAACAAGTGCAAAACTTCATGAAGTACAAACCGAACAAAAAAAGTAATATACACCTCACGGGATGATACAAAACAAATACAAAACCAAACAAAAAATAAGTAAAATAATAAATATAAAGCAAAATGTAAACACTTATGGCTGTCCATATGATCTTATTGTTCTGTCTTTATATATATTTTTCAGTTTGAATATATTTTTACAGTCTTTTTTCTCATTGTAAAGAGAATTCCATAGTTTAACCCCCACCACTGATATGCACATTTGTTTTAAAGTTGTCCTTGAATATTGGAAATGACCTTTTCTTCTACTCTCTTCATTCTCAGAAGTGATGACAAACATTTTTTGTAAATTTGCTTGTAATGTTTTACTTTTAGCCTTAAACATGACACATAATGTCTTTAACCTTACTAGCTCCTGTAGTTTCAATAAACCAGAATTAATAAATAATATGTTAGTGTGTTCTAAGTAATCTACTTTATGAATAATCCTTATAGCTCTTTTCTGTAGTTGATACAATGCCTTTATGTTACTCCTATATGTGTTCCCCCACACTTCCACACAGTAGCTGATATATGGCAATATAAGTGCACAATACAATATACGCATTGCCCTGTAATCTAACACATATTTTACCTTATTTAATATAAAAATACTCTTAGACATCTTTTTCCGTACATGTGCAATATGAGATTTCCATGTCAGACCGTCATCCAGTATCACTCCTAAAAATCTAAGTTCAAAAACCCTTTCAATATCAATTCCATCTATTGACAGTTTGATCGTTTCCTCCCTTTTCCTTTTACAAAAAATCATAAACTTTGTTTTTTTCACATTTAACGATCTTTTTTTTTACATCAAACCATCTCTTAAGTTTAATCATTTCCTGTTCAATAATGTTTGATAACGCTTTTAAGTCATGTCCCGAACTATAAAAGTTGGTGTTGTCCACAAATAATAAAAATTTCATTAACTTTGATACCTCACATATATCATTAATATATAAAATAAACAATTTTGGTCCCAAAACCGAACCTTGTGGAATCCCACATTCAATCCTCATTTGTTCAGATGTATTACCCACAAAATCCACAAACTCTTGTCTATTATCTAAATAACTTCTTAGCCAGTCTAAAACTACTCCTCTCACACCAAATGAATGCAACTTGGACAATAAAACAGAATGATCTATAGTGTCAAATGCTTTTTTAGATCGATAAACACCCCTATCGTGTATTTCTTATTATCAGTTGCTGTTGCTATATCCTCCATTATATTCATTACAGCTGAAGCAGTGGATCTATTGGTCCGGAATCCATACTGGCTCTCACTCAACAGCATGTTCTTTTCAATAAAACTGTCTAATTTTTCTACAAATATTTTTTTCCTAATGTTATACACAAGAAAACACTGGAAAAGTATAGTAATTCAAAGTGGAGCTACACTATATTGCCAAAAGTATTAGGCCACCCATCCAAATGATGAGAATCCTAATGACTTGGCCCGGCCACAGGTGTATAAAAACAAGCACTACAAACATTTGTGAAAGAATGGGTCGCTCTCATGAGCTTAGTGATTTCCGGCGTGGAACTGTCATATGATGCCACCTGTGCAACAAATCCAGTTGTGAAATTTCCTCGCTCCTAAATATCCCAAAGTCCATGGTCGGCTTTATTATAAGAAATGGAAGAGTTTGGGAACAACAGCCAGTGTGGAACTTTTGCTCAGTACATGTGCAGTACAGGCCAAAAGTTTGGACACACCTTCTCATTCAATGCGTTTTCTTTATTTTCATGACTATTTACATTGTAGATTGTCACTGAAGGCATCACAACTATGAATGAACACATGTGGGGTTATGTACTTAACAAAAAAAAAAAGGTGAAATAACTGAAAACATGTTTTATATTCTAGTTTCTTCAAATTAGCCACCCTTTGCTCTGATTACTGCTTTGCACACTCTTGGCATTCTCTCGATGAGCTTCAAGAGGTCGTCACCTGAAAGGGTTTTCACTTTGATTTGATTTAGATGTATTGGTCCCATTGGGGAAATTCATTGTCACTGCCGTACATTTAAACAATAGACATTACACATCACAAAAAAAAAAAAAAAAATACAAAAAAATAAATAAATAAATAAAAATAACAAAAAGACATCATACATGACCAACACACATTTACAGCTTGTCAGACAGGTCGGGCCTGCTGTTAAGGGCGGCTATAGCAGCAAGGATAAGGCTTTTCCTGAGGCGGGCCCTTCGGAATTTGATAGTTCTGTACCTGCGCCCTGATGGTAGTGGGATGATGTATTGGTGTGCTTGAAGCTCATCAAGAGAATGCCAAGAGTGCGCAGTGCTTCATGAGCACATTCAACAATACCCTTAATAATTTTGCTCACAATAACTGTGATATGAGATGTTCATATCGACACATCCCCATTCTGCACCTTAGTGAAGCGGAATGAGTCCATAGTACTTTAAAGCGGCGGACATTTATCCATAAAAATATGGGGAAGCTGCTGATGGTGTGTTTGCCGCAGATACCGAAGAAGGCCACGCTCCTAGGTAAATGCTGCTCATTATTATTATGTTACTTCATAAAACTACTCAAGTAGTTTGTAGTACATTCTATTGCAGACCTGGGCAAAATGCGACCGGACGTTCTACATAGTTTTTTTTAAACCTTTAACATCAAAACTGTCGGCGCCATTATGATGTGCAGTGCTGTTTTTAAATGGCCGTAAGTCTTGAACTAAAGAAAGCATTTCAATGGTCGGAACCTGCGCTTTTGGGTGTTATATACGAGTTATTACGGTAGCTCAGACGAGGACCAAACCAGAGTCGGCGGGGTTTGTTTTCAGAGCAGCCAGCCCGAAACGTGAAATAACTGAAAACATGTTTTATATTCTAGTTTCTTCAAAATAGCCACCCTTTGCTCGGATTACTGCTTTGCACACTCTTGGCATTCTCTCGATGAGCTTCAAGAGGTGGACACCTGAAAGGGTTTTCATTAGAGATGTCCGATAATGGCTTTTTTGCCGATATGTGATATTCCGATAGTGTCCAACTCTTAATTACCGATTCCGATATCAACCGATACCGATATATACAGTCGTGGAATTAACACATTATTATGCCTAATTTTGTTGTGATGCCCCGCTGGATGCATTAAACAATGTAACAAGGTTTTCCAAAAATAAATCAACTCAAGTTATGGAAAAAAATGCCAACATGGCACTGCCATATTTATTATTGAAGTCACAAAGTGCATTATTTTTTTTAACATGCCTCAAAACAGCAGCTTGGAAATTGGGACATGCTCTCTCTGAGAGAGCATGCGGAGGTTGAGGTGGGGGGTAGGGGATAGCGGGGGATGTATATTGTAGCGTCCTGGAAGAGTTAGTGCTGCAAGGGGTTCTGGGTATTTGTTCTGTTGTGTTTATGTTGTGTTACGGTGCGGATGTTCTCCCGAAATGTGTTTTGTCATTCTTGTTTGGTGTGGGTTCACAGTGTGGCGCATATTTGTAACAGTGTTAAAGTTGTTTATACAGCCACCCTCAGTGTGACTTGTATGGCTGTTGACCAAGTATGAGTTGCATTCACTTGTGTGTGTGAAAAGCCGTAGATATTATGTGATTGGGCCGGCATGCAAAGGCAATTGGCGCTCTGTACTTCTCCCTACGTCCGTGTACCACTCCGTACAGCGGCGTTTTAAAAAGCCATAAATTTTACTTTTTGAAACCGATACCGATAATTTCCGATATTACATTTTAAAGCATTTATCGGCCGATAATATCGGACATGTCTAGTTATTACGGTAGCTCAGACGAGGACCAAACCAGAGTGGGCGGGGTTTGTTTTCAGAGCAGCCAACCCGAAACGTGAAGTAACTGAAAACATGTTTTATATTCTAGTTTCTTCAAAATAGCCACCCTTTGCTCTTTGATTGATTGATTGAAACTTGTATTAGTAGATTGCACAGTACAGTACAATTGACCACTAAATGGTAACACCCAAATAAGTTTTTGAACTTGTTTAAGTCGGGGTCGACGTTAATCAATTCATCTCTGATTACTGCTTTGCACACTCTTGGCATTCTCTCGATGAGCTTCAAGAGGTGGTCACCTGAAAGGGTTTTTCACTTCACATGTGTCATAGTTTTGATGCCTTCAGTGACAATCTACAATGAAAATAAAGAAAACACATTGAATGAGGAGAAGGTGTGTCCAAACGTTTGGCCTGTACTGTATGTACCAACAGAATAAAAGACACCTGGTAGGAGTAACTCAACCTTCCATCTGATTCTTGTTTCACTTTCCCAAATAGAGGAAGGACACGAGGCGCTGGCGGCCAGCGAGTCTGACGATACGGCCGTGTAATCAGCTGGTAGGGGAAATGTGATCCCTTCAGCCCGGACCCGCACGGAGGCCCCCCTGCACTGAGAAGACAAGAGATGCCTCCTTCATTCATCTGCATGACTGCACCCCAGACTTGAGCTCAGTTAAGAACAGGGGCCTATAGATACCCCCCTACCCGCCCCCCCGTCTTGGCCGGCCTGCCTAGCCACAGGTCGGAGCTCCAGATGGGCCCCGGCTTTGTCCCCCCACCCCCCTGTGTGGAGTGTGTGGCGCGCACACACCGCCATTAATCCTGCGCGGGAGCCGTGGCAAATATTTGTGCGCTGCGGGGAGAAAGAGGAGGCCGGCGTGGGGCATTCAAAGAGAAGGTGTTGAATACCGAATGCGGGGCAGAGTGCTGCCATGTGTTGGCGCACGTCTGTCAGCCTGCCGGCGTTTGGGTTACGTGAGCTGAGCCGCTAATGGTCCCGGTGTCGCCTCCTGTGTGGGCCTCAAACACGCGTACTGTATCTCATGAATGCAACAACACCCCTCAAAGGACAATAAGCAGCTTACTTTAGAGAAGTCAGTGTGCGGCTTGTGTAGGTTTACCATCTACTGAAGATGAGTCGACACACATTAGCCCTGTAAATAGTGAATACAAATTGTGTGAATTAGAGATGTCCGATTGCCGATATCCCGATATTGTCCAACTCTTAATTACCGATTCCGATATCACCCGATACCGATATATACAGTTGTGGAATTAACACATTATTATGCCTAATTTTGTTGTGATGCCCCGCTGGATGCATTAAACAATGTAACAAGGTTTTCCAAAAGAAATCAACTCAAGTTATGGAAAAAAAATGCCAACATGGCACTGCCATATTTATTATTGAAGTCACAAAGTGCATTATTTTTTTTAACATGCCTCAAAACAGCAGCTTGGAATTTGGGACATGCTCTCCCTGAGAGAGCATGAGGAGGTTGAGGTGGGGGGGGGGGTGTATATTGTAGCGTCCCGGAAGAGTTAGTGCTGGGTATTTGTTCTGTTGTGTTTATGTTGTGTTACGGTACGGATGTTCTCCCGAAATGTGTTTGTCATTCTTGTTTGGTGTGGGTTCACAGTGTGGCGCATATTTGTAACAGTGTTGAAGTTGTTTATACGGCCACCCTAAGTGTGACCTGTATGGCTGTTGACCAAGTATGCTTGCATTCACTTGTGTGTGTGAAAAAGCCGTAGATATTATGTGACTGGCCCGGCACGCAAAGGCAGTGCCTTTAAGGCACGCCGCCAATATTGTTGTCTGGGTGGAAATCGGTTTATTGGCGCTCTGTACTTCTCCCTACGTCCGTGTACACAGCGGCGTTTTAAAAAGTCATACATTTTACTGTTTGAAACCGATACCGATAATTTGGAAACCGATACCGATAATTTCCGATATTTCATTTTGAAGCATTTATCAGCCGATAATATTGGCAGTCCGATATTATCGGACATCTCTAGATATAAGTAAGAACTTTACACTACTTTATATATCAGAAATGGCAACAGCCAAGGATGAATGTCCCATAACAAGAACAGCAAACAAGAAGAAGCTTATCGACTAAGGTGTGTGTGTGGGTGGGTGTGTGTGTGTGTGTGGGGGGGGGGGGGGGGGGGTGTATATTGTAGCGTCCCAGAAGAGTTAGTGCTGCAAGGGGTTCTGGGTATTTGTTCTGTAGTGTTTATGTTGTGGATGTTCTCCCGAAATGTGTTTGTCATTCTTGTTTGGTGTGGGTTCACAGTGAGGCGCATATTTGTAACAGTGTTAAAGTTGTTTATACGGCCACCCTCAGTGTGACCTGTATGGCTGTTGAACAAGTATGAATTTCATTCACTTGTGTGTGTGAAAAGCCGTAGATATTATGCGACTGGGCTGGCACGCAAAGGCAGTGCCTTTAAGGTTTATTGGCGCTCTGTACTTCTCCCTATGTCCATGACTAAAAAGTCATAAATTTTAGTTTTTGAAACCGATACCGATAATTTCAGATGAGGCGCTAGCTGTCCAAAAGTCGGGACCCAGGGTGGACCACTCATCTGTGCATCAGCGCTCAAGATGATCTCCTGCTGGCCCCACTATGGACTGGACTCTCACACTATTATGTTAGATCCACTATGGACTGGACTCTCACAATATTATGCTAGATCCACTGGATGAAAAATTTCCCGCGGCTCCTTATTTGCTCTGCTATGTCACAGTGCATGCTGGAAACCGTCTTTCCTCTCAAAGAAACCGCAGCTCTCCTAATGCCGGCATCACTCGTGCAGCCCCAGACCACCATCATGCCCGTGTAGACATCATTATCCTGCTATTCTATCAACTTTAATGGCTATGTTGATGTATTTATAAACAGTGGAACCTCAATTTATGAACCCATCTATTAATGAACTTTCAGATTTACGGAATTTAAATCGAATACTTCATTCCTTTCATTTTGTGTCACACCTGCAGGAAAAAAGCAGGACGTCACCCCCAGCTCCACATACACTTGTTGCTTTTCACCACTTCAGAGTGTCTCTTTTCTGTGTTTTTTTACGCCTTTTGACAAGATTTGTCCATTTTGCTGACTGAATATGAGTCCCAAAAAGACAACAGACCAGTGTAGAAAGAAGGAGGGAATTGCTGTAGAGTTAATAAAAAAAAAAGAGACTATTAGCGAGGAGTATGGAAGCATCGACGAAGCAGGCTACGAATCACAGCAAGTTTTAATTGTGATGAGATCGGACTTTACTGGAAAAAATATGCCAAAGCAGACTTATTTCATAGCGGAGGAGAAAAGCAGCACAAACACGGCCCTCGATCCCTCTCTTCTCTCCCTCGGTCTGTCTGGCTCCTCCTTTGCCGATGTTAATGTAATTGGATTTTACTTTTTTAAATGTTTATTATTGTAACATAATGCTTGTTAAAGTCATGGATTTTTGTGATTTCTGATCGCTTCTGAGGGCACCAAAGGGACTTCTGTGTGTTTGCCCGTGTTGGTAGAGGTAGCTATACGGAGGACAGCAGCTTGTTGTTGTTGTTGTTGTTGTTTTGGCTTGTTAATAAGTTGATTTATTACTTCCTTGTTATGTTTGATATGTTCAAAGTGTACAAACCTTCACTAAAATATGGACGTTTGTTGAGGCTGGAACCTATTATTCATATTCACATTGTTTCTTATGGATACATTTGCATCACGATACAAACTTTTCGATTTACGAATCAATCAATCAATCTTTATTTATATAGCCCTAAATCACAAGTGTCTCAAAGGGCTGCACAAGCCACAACGACATCCTCGGTACAAAGCCCACATACGGGCAAGGAAAAACTCACCCCAGTGGGACGTCGATGTGAATGACTATGAGAAACCTTGGAGAGGACCGCATATGTGGGTAACCCCCCCCTCTAGGGGGGGGGGGGGGGTTACCCACATATGGTTACCCCACAATTGGTTACCCACAATTGGTTACCCCAATTTGTTCAAGAACAAATTACCGCATTTTTCAGAGTATAAGTCGCTCCGGAGTATAAGTCGCACCGGTCGAAAATGAATAATAAAGAAGGGAAAAAACATATATAAGTCGCATTTTTTGGGGAAATGTATAAAACCCAACACCAATAATAGACATTTGAAAGGCAATTTAAAATAAATAAAGAATAGTGAACAACAGGCTGAATAAGTGTACGTTATATGAGGCATAAATAACCAACTGAGAACGTGCCTGGTATGTTAACGTAACATATTATGGTAAGAGTCATTCAAATAACTATAACATATAGAACATGCTATACGTTTACCAAACAATCTGTCACTCCTAATCGCTAAATCCCATGAAATCTTATACGTCTAGTCTCTTACTAGAGAGTTTGCACTGGCTCCCTGTTCATTTTAGAATTGATTTTAAAACCTTGCTGTTTGTTTTTAAAGCTTTACATGGACTGGCACCTCAGTATATCTCGGACCTCATCCAAACTTACAATCCTGCGCGCGCTCTGAGGTCCGAGAGCCAGCTCCAGCTCGTGGTGTCCAAGAAGAGACTTAAAACCAGGGGAGACAGGGCCTTCTCTGTGGTCGGCCCTAAGCTCTGGAACACTCTGCCCCTCCATATTCGAACTGCTCCCACAGTGGAGTGTTTTAAGTCTCGTCTTAAGACCCACTTTTATTCTCTGGCTTTTAACACTACGTGAGTTGTGTGGTCCTCTGTGTTTTTAAAATGTTGCTTTCTATTTACTGTTTTAATTGGTTTTACCCTTTGAAATTGTTTTTAATCATATTTATTTTTTTATTGTTTTTAATTGTGTTTAATATTGTTGTGCAGCACTTTGGAAACATTTTGTTGTTTAAATGTGCTATATAAATAAAGTGGATTGGATTGGATTGGATTACGTGAATGAGCTAAATAATGTTATTTGATATTTTACGGTAATGTGTTAATAATTTCACACATAAATCGCTGATAAAACTATGAAAAAAACTGCGACTTATAGTCCGAAAAATACGGTAAGTTCATAAATCGAGCCTCCACTGTACTGCTATACAAGCTGTACAATCAGTACGTGTCCATGCACTAAAATAGTCCGATTTCTCAAAAAGTCTCTAAATAAGCATCCTACATCCAATGGAAACACCTTAATCCGATCAAGTTATTTAAAAAAAAAAAGTCAGACTAACACACCTGGATTATGTGATTGAAAACCAGATCTCTCGAGTGGGTGTGTGCGGATGAATTGATTAACGTGGAGTTAGTTTAGTAAGTTTAGCGGTCAATTGTACGGAATATGTACTGTCTTGTGCAATCTACAAATAAAAGTCTCAATCAATCAATCAATCAAATCCAGTCTTAACATGCAGGATATAACCCGGAAGTGGATACCATTCAATAAAAACATTGAAACATTTGTAATGAAGAGGAGACTGTTAATTTGCTTCATGAATTAAAAGAACAGAAAGTTTTGAAGTGTGTCGATTGGAGAAAAAAAAGATACAGAGATTTAATTAAGAAGGTGACTAAGGAAATGTAGAATGAATTCGAACTCCCAAACGAAATACGAATTAGAGGAAAGAGAATGAAGCAGGAATGTTGAAGGCGGATAATAAACAAACCTCTTCATGCTGAATTTGTGCACTCCAAACTGATTACCAATAACTCTGTATCCTGCACAACCGGAAAGACAGTCCATAACAATAGCAACCATTATCTGGAACAGTATCTGCCAGGACACCAACGGTCTTTTCCTTCGAATTTAAAGCTCCTTCCATCAATCAGAGCCTTATGAATGAACTCCGAGACATTCGAACGTTTTGTTTCCATGATTCGCCCGGTTTCGCCATTCGAAAATTCCTTCGAAACAACTCTCTGCCGCCGGTCTTTCTTTGCTTCGGACCTCCATCCGCTCCCGAGACATTCTTGGTCGTAGCGTCATGTTCGTAGCGCAATATAAGATCATTTATTGACGCTGTCTGCTCGTTTCTAATCTGTGCCAATGTTACAGAGCACATCAGGTACAACAGAGCCAGGCTGTTGATTTGTAAGGAGCCACAGAGGCTAGTGTGACTTCATAGGTGCACTGGCAAAGCAATACCGTATTTTACGGACCATAGGGCGTACCGGATCGGGTCAATTCAGATCTATTTTCATACAAAGGATTAAAAGGCGCATTAAAAGGAGTCATATTTTTATTTTATTTTTTTAAATGTAAAACACTTCCTTGTGGTCTACATAACATGTAGTGGTGGTTCTTTGGTCAAAATGTTGCATAGATTATGTTTAACAGATCATCTTCAAGCCGCTTTAGGATGAGCTGTTTTGTGGGCGGTCTTATTTACGTGGCTCACCGTCTTCTACCCGTCATCTTTGTTGTAGCGGTGTAGCGTGCAAGGACGGGAGTGGAAGAAGTGTCAAAAGATAGAGCTAACCGTTTTAATGACTTTCAGACTTTACTTAAATCAATAACGGAGCAGCATCTCCTCATCCGTGGCTCACTATTGTAATAACAACACCAGAAATGTGTCCCGTGAAAAACCGTCCGACCGGAACTCTCTAATAACTAAAGTTCCTTGGGTGGATAATTAAACTCACTACACCGGTATGTTTTAGCGCTTTCATGGCGAGTTTTCTGACAGATATAAGTAAGAAAATTACACTACTTTATATATCAGAAATGGCAACAGCCGAGGATGAATGTCCCATAACAAGAAGATAGCGAACAAGAAGAAGCTTATCGGACTACAAAGGCGGACGCGCGCAAATTGTCAGGACTTGTTCAAACCCCGGCCGAGGCATACCAAAGACTTTAAAAATGGGACCCATTACCTTCCTGCTTGGCACTCAGCATCAAAGGTTGGAATTGGGGGTTAAATCACCAAAACATGATGCTGCCCACTGCTCCCCTCACCTCCCAGGGGGTGAACAAGGGGATGGGTCAAATGCAGAGGACAAATTTCACCACACCTAGTGTGTGTGTGACAATCATTGGTACTTTATGCAGATTAGCAGGTACCACAAGGTAAGAAAAGTTGCTTTTGCATAATATAAAAACGCCAGATAATATGTCTTATCTTATACACACACCATAATAATACTCCTATGTTGAAGCACAGTACAATCCATCAAGCGGTGCGGCTTCATAGCTTACCAAAGTCGTACTAAAACATTTTGATAGATTTTTGAGCGCCGTGTGCAATGTTCTATATTTTCATTGGAACATATAAAATGTTGGCGTTGTTTACTTGAGTCATATTGCAGTCTACACATATCTCTTATGTGTGACTGCCATCTACTGGTCACACTTATCATTTCACCATGTACCGAATAAAATAGCTTTGAGGTCGGTAAGCACAACCAAAATGATTCTGTACATTTAGGCGCACCGGCTTATAAGGCGCACTGTCGAGTTTTGAGAAAATGAAAAGGATTTTTAGTGCGCCTTATAGTCCGAAAAATAAAGTACCGCATTTTTCGGAGTATAAGTCGCACCGGCCGAAAATGCATAATAAAGAAGGAAAAAAACATATAAGTCGCATTTTTGGGGGAAATGTATTTGATCAAAATCAACACCAAGAATGGACATTTGAAAGGCAATTTAAAATAAATAAAGAATAGTGAACAACAGGCTGAATAAGTGTACGTTATATGAGGCATAAATAACCAACTGAGAACGTGCCTGGTATGTTAACGTAACATATTATGGTAAGAGTCATTCAAATAACTATAACATATAGAACATGCTATACGTTTACCAAACAATCTGTCACTCCTAATCGCTAAATCCCATGAAATCTTATACGTCTAGTCTCTTACGTCAGTGGTTCTCAACCTTTTTTCAGTGATGTACCCCCTTGTGAACATTTTTTTAATTCAAGTACCCCCTAATCAGAGCAAAGCATTTTTGGTTGAAAAAAAGAGATAAAGAAGTAAAATACAGCACTATGTCATCAGTTTCTGATTTATTAAATTGTATAACGGTGCAAAATATTGCTCATTTGTACTGATATTTCTTGAACTATTTGGAAAAAAAAAGATAGGTTTTTATTTATATTTATAAAGGATTTTTGAATTGTTGCTATTTTTAGAATATTTAAAAAAAAATCTCACGTACCCCTTGGCATACCTTCAAGTACCAGAGGTGGGTAGTAACGCACTACATTTACTCCGTTACATCTACTTGAGTAACTTTTGGGATAAATTGTACTTCTAAGAGTAGTTTTAATGCAACATACTTTTACTTTTACTTGAGTATATTTATAGAGAAGAAATGCTACTTTTACTCCGCTACTTTTATCTACATTCAGCTCGCTACTCGCTACTAATTTTTATCGATCTGTTAATGCACGCTTTGTTTGTTTTGGTCTGTCAGACAGACCTTCATAGTGCCTGCGTTTCAACAAATATAGTCACTGGTGACGTTCACTCCGTTCCACCAATCAGATGCAGTCACTGGTGACGTTGGACCAATCAAACAGAGCCAGGGGTCACATGACCTGACTTAAACAAGTTGAAAAACGTATTCGGGTGTTACCATTTAGTGGTCAATTGTACGGAATATGTACTGTACTGTGCAATCTACTAATAAAAGTTTCAATCAATCAATCAAAAGTGTGAAGGAAAAAAGACCCTTTTTTATTTTAACCGTACATCCCGTCAAAAGCCTAAAGACTGACTGCACAGTTCCTGTCTTCACAATAAAAGTGCCGCTCCATCGCGCCTGCGCTTTCAAAATAAGAGTCTCCGAAAGCCAGTGCAAACAAGCTAGCAAGCTAGCAAGCTACGGAGTTTGCCGCCAATGTATTTCTTGTAAAGTGTATAAAAACGAATATGGAAGCTGGACAAATAAGAAGCCAAAAACCAACCACTTTCATGTGGTATTAGACAGAAAGGAGGAACTTTTTTTCTCCTCCATTTGAAAACGTGGACGTTATCATCACTACTGTCTGATTACAATCAATGCAAGTCATCAGAATCAGGTAACACACCAACTTATATTCTTGTTTTCGTGAAAGAAAGGAATATATATGTGTTAAACATGCATGTATATTCATTAAAACACCTTTAACATGTAAACAAAAACGGCAAAATAAATAAATATAAATTATATACTGTATATATCAATGTATGTATACATTATATATATATATATATATATTATATATATATATATATATATATGTGTGTATAAGTTACTCATCAGTTACTCAGTACTTGAGTAGTTTTTTCACAACATACTTTTTATTTCATAAATATTTGGGTGACTACTCCTTACTTTTACTTGAGTAATAAATCTCAAAAGTAACAGTACTCTTACTTGAGTACAATTTCTGGCTACTCTACCCACCTCTGTCAAGTACCCCCAAGGGTATGCGTACCCCCATTTGAGAACCACTGTCTTACGTGAATGAGCTAAATAATATTATTTGATATTTTACGGTAATGTGTTAATAATTTCACACATAAGTCGCTCCTGAGTATAAGTCTATGAAAAAAACTGCGACTTATAGTCCGAAAAATACGGTATTTGAGAAATCAGACTAATTTAGTGCATGGAAACGTAGTCACTGGCTACTCTCACATTGTCCCTACCACCACTACACCCCGAACTCCCTTCTTTAAATCTCGCACAACCTTCTTTTTTTGGTACTTCTTCGCTCCTGTTGCCATGAATAATGAAGGCGAGCGCAACTCAATGTGAGCATGCAAAATTCAGCACAAAGCAGCTTGTGTTACACCATGAGGTAATGTGTCCTTCAGGTCCATGCAATATGCACAAACACACACACACACACACACCCACACACACACGTGATGAGATAGCACCAGAGTAACACCGCAGTGCTTTCACACGGCCGGGGCAGGTCGTCTCAACAATGGCCGTCTGCCAACTTGTGAATGACTAACGGGCAAAGTCGATAAATGATCGTATGCATGCAAGTATTTGTCCGACAGGGGCATAGTAGAAGCTTGGAAGTTTACTCTCCAGTAATATGAATCTTGGGGCCTTCAGCAGTACAATTCCATATAATGCAGATAAAGGGACGGATTTGGGACAGCTGCTTAGATAAAGTACCAGCAAGCTATAATCCTATTGGACGCATTGGACATGCGGCTATGCGAGACCACGCTTGGCTCTATTAAACATGACCGACAGGGTGTGACAACGCAAACTGAAAGCAGATACAAATGACTCACTCACTCAAGTAAGGGAGGGCCCCCCCCCGAGAAATCACATCGTGGCGGCACTTTAATATCATCTGCCAGCGGTGTGTTGACCATAAACTCAGTGTGATGTGGAGAAATCTCTTTGTGTCGCAGGAGATAAAACGTTCCGCAATCAAATCAAACAAAGACCACACCTACTGTATGTGTATCAATCTTGTTTTCACTTAAACTTTCACTTTTGCTTATCAGGCCTTTTGTTGCCGTTTGACACTGAAGCGATAAAACAGACAAGGCCCACACAAGCACAACATAAAACTCTAAATGACCGTTTTTTTAGTCTAAAGCAGGGGTGCTCATTACGTCGATCGCGAGCTACCGGTCGATCTCGGAGGGTGTGTCAGTCGATCACCAGTCAGGCATTAAAAAAATAGTCCTAAAAATGAGCGATCATAAATCTTCACTATGACTTCGTCACTTGATTGACATTCACGGCACCCGAGGGTCTTCTGAGATGACGCTGGCTGCTGCCAGCTCATTAAAATTACCGACTGGAAGGCGAGAAACACTTTATTTCAACAGACTGGCGCCGTACCTGTCGTCAAAACTCCAAAGACCGACTGCACAGTTGCGCTAACAAAATAAGAGTCTCAGAAAGCTGGCGTGCACAAGCTAGCAAGCTACGGAGTTTGCCGACAATGTATTTCTTGTAAAGTGTATACAAAGGAGTACGGAAGCTGGACAAATAAGATGCCAAAAACCAACAATTTTCATGTGGTATTGGACAGAAAGGAGGACTTTTTTTCTCCTCCATTAGAAAATGCGGACGTTATCAACACTACTGTCTGATTCCAATCAATGCAAGTCATCAGAATCAGGTAATACACCAACTTATATTCTTGTCTTCATGAAAGAAAGGACTCTATATGTGTTAAACATGCTTGTATTATCTTTAAACACCTTTAACTTATTAACAATATTAACTATATGTGTTAAACATGCTTGTATTATCATTAAACACCTTTGACTTGTTAACAATATTAACTATATGTGTTAAACATGATTGTATTATCTTTAAACACCTTTAACTTGTTAACAATATTAACTATATGTGTTAAACATGCTTGCATTATCTTTAAACACCTTTAACTTATTACCGGTACCAATATTAACTATATGTGTTAAACATGTTTGTATTATCTTTAAACACCTTTAACTTGTGAACAATATTAACTATATGTATTAAACATTCTTGTATTATCATTAAAAACACCTTTAATTTATTAACAATATTACCTGTGCTAAACATGCTTGTATTATCATTAAACACATTTAACTTGTTAACAATCTTAACTATATGTATTAAACATACTTGTATTATCATTAAACACCTTTAATTTTTTTAACAATATTAACTATATGTGTTAAACATGCTTGCATTATCATTAAACACCTTTAACTTGTTAACAAAAACATATATTTCATAAATAAGTAAATATAAATGATATATATGAATGAGGTAGATCCCCGCGACTTGATCAATTGAAAAGTAGCTCGCCTGCAGAAAAAGTGTGAGCACCCCTGGTCTAAAGACTAGAGATGTCCGATAATGTTTTTTTTGCCGATATCCGAAATTGTCCAACTCTTAATTACCGATTCCGACGATACCGATATCTACAGTCGTGGAATTAACACATTATTATGCCTAATTTTGTTGTGATGCCCCGCTGGATGCATTAAACAATGTAACAAGGTTTTACAAAATAAATCAACTCAAGTTATGGAAAAAAAAATGCCAACATGGCACTGCCATATTTATTATTGAAGTCACAAACTGCATTATTTTTTTTAACATGCCTCAAAACAGCAGCTTGGGGGGGGTGTATATTGTAGCGTCCCGGGAGAGTTAGTGCTGCAAGGGGTTCTGGGTATTTGTTCTGTTGTGTTTATGTTGTGTTACGGTGCGGATGTTCTCCCCAAATGTGTTTGTCATGCTTGTTTGGTGTGGGTTCACAGTGTGGCTCATATTTGTAACAGTGTTAAAGTTGTTTATACGGCCACCCTCAGTGTGACCTGTATGGCTGTTGACCAAGTATGACTTGCATTCACTTGTGTGTGTGAAAAGCCGTAGATATTATGTGATAGGGCCGGCACGCAAAGGCAGTGCCTTTAAGGTTTATTGGCGCTCTGTACTTCTCCCTACGTCCGTGTACACAGCGGCGTTTTAAAAAGTCATACATTTTACTTTTTTAAAACCGAAACCGATAATTTCCGAAATGATATTTTAAAGCATTTATCGGCCGATAATCTCTACTAAAGACTGATGTCTGTTGTTTTTGCAACAAGTTTACAGTTGCACATGTCAGCATGTTCAAAAAGAAGTATGATGCAGAGCTTAATCAATAATATACCCCTTCTCCATGTCACAGCAGTTACCAATTTTCTGCAAAGTATGCAAAAAAATACCGTCTAAACATCACAAAATGCCATTTTAAATATTCCGCTCCGAATACCTTTGGCAATTTATGTAGATTGACATCACAACGGGAACGCTTCTGCACTCTGACCACGTCATCAGATCAATCATACTGGAAATATGCAAACATTGGATAGAGTTTTGATTGATTGAGACTTTTATTAGTAGGTTGCACAGTGAAGTACATATTCCGTACAATTGACCACTAAATGGTAACACCCCAATAAGTTTTTCAACTTGTTTAAGTCGGGGTCCACTTAAATTGATTCATGATACAGATATATACTATCAGATATATATTACCATCATAATACAGTCATCACACAAGATAATCACATTGAATTATTTACAATCCGGGGTGTGGAGGGGGGGGTTAGGTTTGGTTGTTATCAGTCATCAACAATTGAGAACAGAGAAATGGATATTGGAACAGTGTAGGTCTGACTTGGTAGGATATGGACAGCAAGTAGTGGGCACACACACAGAGAGAGAGAGAGAGAGAGAGAGAGAGAGAGAGAGAGAGAGAGAGAGAGAGAGAGAGAGAGAGAGAGAGAGAGATATCAGAAGGCATAAGAAAAAGTATCTGCATGTGATTGTTTACATTTGATTATTAACAATCCGGGGAGGGTGTTAGTTTAGGGTTGTAGCTGCCTGGAGGTGAACTTTTATTGCGGTTTTGAAGATGTGTTGTCAATCATGCACAATCCTTATGTAAGACAAGAACACATGCTTGGCGTTTTTAATGCATTCAAAATCGTAAATAAATAGCTAACAATTGTCAACAGATCGACTGTCCTCTATAGATACAGTCTGGTGTGCCGTGGGAGATGATCTAATTTCACCTATTTGGGTTAAAAATATTTTTTGCAAATTAGTAATTATAGTCTGCAAATGATGTGTTGTTGTTGAGTGTCGGTGCTGTCTAGAGCTCGGCAGAGTAACCGTGTAATACTCTTCCATATCAGTAGCTGGCAGCCGGTAGCTAATTGATTTGTAGATGTCAGAAACAGCGAGAGGCAGGGTGCAGGTAAAAAGGTGTCTAATGCTTAAACCAAAAATAAACAAAAGGTGAACGTGCCCCTAAGAAAAGGCATTGAAGCTTAGGGAAGACTATGCAGAACGAAACTAAAACTGAACTGGCTGCAAAGTGAACAAAAACAGAATGCTGGACGACAGCAAAGACTTACTGTGGAGCAAAGACGGCGTCCACAATGTACATCCGAACATGACATGACAATCGACAATGTCCCCACAAAGAAGGATAAAAACAACGGAAATATTCTTGATCTCTAAAACAAAGTAGATGCGGGGAATATCACTCAAAGGAAGACATGAAACTGCTCCAGGAAAATACCAAAAAAAAGAGAAGAGAAACAGCCACCAAAATAGGAGCGCAAGACAAGAACTAAAACACTACACACAGGAAAACAGCAAAAAAACTCGAAATAATTCACGGAGTGATGTGACAGGTGGTGACAGTACACCTACTTTGAGACAAGAGCTATAGTGATGCATGCTTGGTTATGCTTTAAAGTCATATCCAAAAATTGCGACTTTTTACTGTCAACTGAGTTTTTTAATGATTTCTGCTGGTGGTGTGCCTCCGGATTTTTTCAATGAAAAAAATGCGCCTTGGCTCAAAAAAGGTTGAAAAACAATGTTCTATTGCACCCATTATACCATCTCTAAAACCATCCAGAAAGCGCCAACAATACCCCATTTACATGTCATGACCTGAAAATTAACCAAATATGAGTGATGCTATTATAAGCGCTAACGCAGACGGCCTACTTTAGCGGCGCATTGCTAGCAGTGAGCCGTTGCTAACTTACGCTGCTATTGTTGACACACTAAGCCGGCGGCTGCTTCTCCTTCGTCTCAAACTTGCTAAAAGTAAATTCTAGATTATAATGAATGCATCTCTCACTTGGTAGGAGACAAATGTGGCCATGGACCGAACGGGCTGTTTGAATTTAACATCCCCCAGGAAAGGCAAAAAAGCGAAAGCCATTTATCAACAACACCCAGAAACGCCGTCGGCTTCACTGGGCCCGAGCTCATCTAAGATGGACTGATGCAAAGTGGAAAAGTGTTCTGTGGTTTGACGAGTCCACATTTGAAATTGTTTTTGGAAACTGTGGACGTCGTGTCCTCCGGACCAAAGAGGAAAAGAACCATCCGGACTGTTTGTTATAGGCGCAAAGTTCAAAAGCCGGCATCTGTGATGGTATGGGGGTGTATTAGTGCCCAAGGCATGGGTAACTTACACATCTGTGAAGGCACCATTAATGCTGAAAGGTACATACAGGTTTTGGAGCAACATATGTTGCCATCCAAGCAACGTTATCATGGACGCCCCTGCTTATTTCAGCAAGACAATGCCAAGCCACGTGTTACAACAGCGTGGCTTCATAGTAAAAGAGTGCGGGTACTAGACTGGCCTGCCTGTAGTCCAGACCTGTATCTCATTGAAAATGTGAATCCTAAAATACCACAACAGAGACCCCGGACTGTTGAACAACTTAAGCTGTACATCAAGCAAGAATGGGAAAGAATTCCACTTGAAAAGCTTCAAAAATTGGTCTCCTCAGTTCCCAAACGTTTACTGAGTGTTGTTAAAAGGAAAGGCCATGTAACGCAGTGGTAAAAATTCCATGGGTCAACTTTTTTGCAATGTGTTGCTGCCATTAAATTCTAAGTTAATGATTATTTGCCGAAAAAAAATTAAGTTTCTCAGTTTGAACCTTAAATATCTTGTCTTTGCAGTCTATTCAATTGAATATAAGTTGAAAAGGATTTGCAAATCATTGTATTCTGTTTTTATTTACCATTTACACAACGTGCCAACTTCACTGGTTTTGGGTTTTGTATTATAGCTTATTATGGTTGTATGTTTAGCATAAGGGGCTGATTAAAACACATTGAATTGATGTGTTTTGATGTTGGCTGGCATTTTTTTTTTTTAAAGACATTCATTTTTTCATATAGAACAGGTACTATAACATATCTTCTAGATGAAATGCTTATTGCAATATGCATTTCCTTGCGTCTGGTACATTCCTACACTTGCGGTTAGTGCTAGTATCTTCCATGAGCACGCCAAAAAGTGGGTTTCCTTGTAGATGCACCCCTAATATGCCCATAAAAAGTGGTACATGCCTGTTGCATGTTTTAAAACATAGCAATAGGTCTACAGGTTGGAACAGGATCAAATGAATATGCTGTAAATCAGTGTATCTATAGTAATAGCTACGTAGTACGCCACAAAAATGGATTAACTCGCTGGAATATAAAGACAATATAACATACATCCATAAACGTGGATGTATATGCAAAAGTGCAATATATTTATCTGTACAGTAATCTATTTATTTATATCTGCACCTTATTGATTTTTTATCCTGCACTACCATGAGCTAATGCAACGGAATTTCATTCTTATCTCTACTGTAAAGTTCAAATTGGAATGACAATAAAAAGGAAGTCTAAGTACACGCAAAAACCTCATTTAAATAAGGCGGTATGCACCAGTTATCAATAGCACACGCAGTCTTGGTAAATCACACGCAGATTATCAGTAGATCAGGCTTTAAGTGTCATGGTGACTTCAACAGAAGTCTGACTAGAATCGCGTTACAGCGCAGACTGACCAGCTAAGAGGAGAGAATAAGCAAGTAGATTAATTAATTAATGAGAGAAAATAATTATCCACACAGTGCAACTTTTTTGTACTGTGCACTCCTTGTAAGTGCAATTTTTTCTGTCAATTTGCTTGATTAAAGCTAAAACTCAACACTTGACTCACATGCGGATTTGTTTATTGATTGATTTATTCCAAATCCAATATGGTTGTACAACAATGTGTACGGTATAGGGATGTCCCGATCCGATATTTGGATCGGATCGGCTGCCGATATTTGCCAAAAATTGCGTATCAGCAAGGCATGGGAAAATGCTGATCCAGATCCAGTTTAAAAAAAAAAACTTCGGTCCGTGTTTTCCAACGCACCGATTTAAATAATACATTCCACTTTTCTGCTGCTCTGTAATTTCCGTTCCGCATTTTCCAGCACACCTTCAACACATCCACAGGTCTGTGAATTCTCACGCAGTTGCTTTTAGCTGCTGGCATTACACGACAGGCTCTTCTCACTCTTTCCTGTGTCTCCCTCTCACAGACAGCAAGTGCACCTTCTTACACACGTCACATACTGTCACGTCATACGTCACATACTGTCACGTCATACGTCACATACGTATACGTCCTCCTCGAGCAGAGAGGTAGCAGCATGGCTAACGTTAGCTGTGATGCTAGCGCAGCCGTGCGAGCAACGCTCCCTCCAAGGTGCTCGCCTGTGCAATTGCGCACTGTTTAAGCGTCCTCTGCGCATAGCAAATCTATGCCACGCACAAAATCAAATAAAAAAATAAGCGCATAACAATTTTCGACACACGGACACGACAGAGAAAACAGATTTCGTCATCATTGTTCAAATATTGTGACGTCTGTCGAGACGCTTATCTCCATTCGGTGCCACACGCCCACACCATCAAAATGCCGAGGCAAAAATGTCCACATCAACACCGTATGAAAATATTAGTGATTTTTTTAGTTGTGATTTCCTTCTCTGCATGAAAGTTTAAAAGTAGCATATATTAATGCAGTATGAAGAAGAATGTTTTAATGTAGACATGCAAGCCTTGAAAGAAAATTTTGAAAATCAAGACTACATTTCCTGCAAATGGGTGCATTTCTACCCTACATTTTAACTTTAGATTTATTCTCATATCAAACTCTTTTGGCTGTCTTTTTGACACTTACATCCGGCGCCCCCCTCCACACCCTGGATTATAAATAATGTAAAAAATTCAATGTGATTATCTTGTGTGATGACTGTATTATGATGATAGTATATATCTGATAGTATATATCTGTATCATGAATCAATTTAAGTGGACCCCGACTTAAAAAAGTTGAAAAACTTATTTGGGTGTTACCATTTAGTGGTCAATTGTACGGAATATGTACTTCACTGTGCAGCCTACTAATAAAAGTCTCAGTCAATCAATCAAAACACATAGAATCATCATACTGCTGTGATTATATGCATCAAGTGTTCATTCAAGGCTAAGGCAAAATATCGAGATATACATCGTGTATCGCAATATGGCCTTAAAATATCGCAATATTAAGAAAAGGCTATATCGCCAATGATGCCATTTCTGTATGTCATGTATAAGTTTGTCTATTTTGTGTTTATCCTTGAATAAACAGGTCAGTTTCTTGTTACCAACCATTGTGTATTATTCAAACTCCCCTAATTCAGCTGGCTAGTTGTTATCAAGAGTACTAAAACCCTTTTCAACATGATTCTGACAACTAAGTAGGCTAAATAACTTTAAACTTTAATACATGCTCGTATAGGCCAGTATCGGTCAGTATCGGTATCGGTCAGTATCGGTATCGGATCGGAAGTGCAAAAACAATATCGGTATCGGATCGGAAGTGCAACAACCTGGATCGGGACATCCCTAGTACGGTATACTGTAAAAAGCAAAATCCAAAAAAGTCCTTCAAGTACATCTGGGCCTTACTGTAGCTCGGTTTACAACAACATTCATAGCAAAGGGTGCAATAGTCGTGGTTAAATTTATAGTACTGCTCAAGGTACAAGTGATGTTAAATTTAGATTTATCCATTGCATTTGTCATTTATTTGTATTTTGCATTGTTTTCTGCATGCAAAACAATAATCATTCTTTATATAATGTGATTTGTGTTAGTATTGTGTCTGGAATGGATTTATTGGATTCGATTTATACCTTTTGGAACGTATTCCAAACAAAAAACTGTTTGTAATGAATAGATGAATATAGAATACGGTATATCACAACAAAACTGGCAGAAAAATGAACTTATAAAGCGGAGCTGGCTAGAAGTGCGCACCAGGTGCAGAGAAGGTATTCTGCAAGGGCTTATGTGCAATACTTAAAATCCTTGGACATGCTTCTTTACGTCTGCCCCGAGCAAAAATAAACTACAACAACCGTAAATAATGCCGTCCTTCACCTGGCTTTGCTTTGGGGGGGAATCCCACTTATGAGCACACTACTGCAACGCTGAGAAAGGAAAACAGTCCACCTGCCAAAGTGAGATGGAAAAACACTTTTCATAGCATGCCGATGAGGGCACCTTTGGCCGGATTGTAGCATTTCTCACCCCTCAAAAAAGCCCTGTTTGATTATACAACCTTTTCGCTTAACTTTTTTGACCTCAGGGCCTAACTTTTCCAGCACAGAGGGGCCCGCTCAAACATTATCACTGTATTAGTAATCTTGCTCTTGATTGCACTCACGTCTATAAACCTTGTGAAATGATATGAAACCGTTTGTGAAGACTAACATACACAAACAGTGTTGCCGCGTATTATAAACGACTTTGAGCTTGCCTTTCTTCTAAATTGGCTTGCAAATTTGGTGAGTCACAGATTTTTGGGCTTGTTTTTAAATGTGTGGTTGCTTACATATACACATACTATACATATACATTCACTGTACAAACATACATGTACACATACAAGTACATATGCATACATACACTCATGCATATAATCACGTTTCATCAAACATATATTAATGTTGTTGCCCTAGGGCAGGGGTCGGCAACCTTTACCAGTCAAAGAGCCATTTTGACCAGTTTCGCAAATTATAGAAGACAATGGGAGCCGCAATTTTTTTTTGAAATTTTAAATGAATAAACATTGCATACGAAAATTTATTTTTGCTTTGTGCTATGTATAAATCAGGGGTCTCGGACACGCTGCCCACACCTTTATATGGAATTTGAAAACTGCTACGGCACGCGGGTTTAAAATGAATGGCGCTTGACAGAGTCATGCGTGCCGTGATGGTACAGCACATAGCACCCACTACAACCAGCGTGCCTGATCAGCCACACGTTGAATGATGTTTCAACTTGCTCACATAGGTTACAGCAAGGCATACTTGGTCAACAGCCACACTGGTTACACTGACGGTGACCATATAAAACAACTTTAACACTCTTACTAATAATGCGCCACACTTTGAACCAAAACCAAACAAGAATGACAAACACATTTCGGGAGAACATCTGCACCTTAACACAACATACACACAAGAGAACAAACACCCAGAATCCCATGCAGCCCTAACTCTTCCGGGATACATTATACACCCCCGCTACCACCAAACCCCGCCCCTACCCCAAGCCTGCTCCCTCACACATCAACCCCCCCTCTCTCTCTCTCTGTGCGACGGTTGAGGTGGGCGGGGTTTGGTAGCGGGGGTGTATAATGTATCCCGGAAGAGTTAGGGCTGCATGGGATTCTGGGTATTTGTCCTGTTGTGTTTATGTTGTGTTACGGGGCAGATGTTCTCCCGAAATGTGTTTGTCATTCTTGTTTGGTGTGGGTTCACAGTGTGGTGCATTATTAGTAAGAGTGTTAAAGTTTTGTTTTTTTATACCGCCACCGTCAGTGTGAGCTGTGTGGTTGTTGACCAAGTATGCCATGCTGTCACTTACGTGAGCAAAGCGGAAGCCCCATACAACGTGTGGCTGATCAGGCACGCTGACTGTAGTGGGTGCTATGTGCTGTACCATCACGGCACGCATGACGCTGACAAGCACCATTAAATACAAACCCGCGTGCCGCACCAGCTTTCAAATTCCACCTAAAGGTGTGGGCAGCGTGTCCGGGACCCCTGGTTATACATAGCACAAAGCAAAATAAAAAAACTTTGTATGCAGTGTTATTTCATTTAGAATTTCAAAAAAATTTTGCGGCTCCCATTGTTTTCTATAATTTGTGAAACTGGTCAAAATGGCTCTTTGACTGGTAAAGGTTGCCGACCCCTGCCCTAGGGGAAACTAGGTAACACATAGCACACTGACAAAGCTTAACCTATTGTTACCATAACAATCTACAAGGTTAATATAGTTGGCTTCTCTTTCTTCCCCTCCATTTATCTGCTTTCTTTTGTATTTGAAGTTATTATTACATATATGTATTGTTGCATTTAAACAATTGTATTGTTGATAATAGAGGTAATTATTGGTATTGTTCATTATCAATAGTGCTATTTCTATTGGTATTTGTATTGCTCCATTTGTAGTGTAATAATGTTCATTGTCATTTCTGTATTATTTATTTCACTAACTGCTTCTTTGCTATCACTTTTACCATCATATTTGTACATATCGTATTTGCTGATGCTCTATTGTTGTTGTTATTGTTATTGTTGTGCTTGCTGTTTTTGTTGTTGTCTCTCTGTCTTATCCCCCTCTTGTCCCCACAATTTCCCCCTCTGTCTTCCGTTTTTTTCTCTTTCTATATTCTCCTGCTCCGGCCCGGCTGCACCAAATAATACTATAAATCCATTTAATAAAGTCAAATACAAATACCGTATTTTTCGGACTATAACTCGCAGTTTTTTTTCATAGTTTGGCCGGGGGTGCGGCTTATACTCAGGAGCGACTTATGTGTCGTAAAATACCGTAAAATATCAAATAATATTATTTAGCTAATTCACGTAAGAGACTAGACGTATAAGATTTAATCGGATTAAGCGATTAGGAGTGACAGATTGTTTGGTAAACGTATAGCATGTTCTATATGTTATAGTTATTTGAATGACTCTTACCATAATATGTTACGTTAACATACCAGGCACGTTCTCAGTTGGTTATTTATGCCTCATATAACGTACACTTATTCAGCCTGTTGTTCACTATTCTTTATTTATTTTAAATTGCCTTTCCAATGTCTATTCTTGGTGTTGGGTTTTATCAAATAAATTTCCCCCAAAAATGCGACTTATACTCCAGTGCGACTTATATATGTTTTTTTCCTTCTTTATTATGCATTTTCGGCCGGTGCGACTTGTACTCCGGAGCGACTTATACTCCGAAAAATACGGTAAGGCAACAAGAGAAGTGTCCCACACTTCTCTTGTGTAAAGTAAATTTGTACAGCCGAAATGGGCATATACGTCAACAATATGATTTGCCTGAGAAGCCGGACAGGTCAAAAAAATAAAATAAAATATGTAGTTGCTTATTTGGGCTTGTTTTTTCCCCTGACAATAAAAGGAAGGTAGGCAGTTTGTTCTTTTCGACACGTTTCCTGGTTATTACGCACCCAGTCGACTACCATGAATTGATTAACGTGGACCCCGACTTAAACAAGTTGAAAAACTTATTCGGGTGTTACCATTCAGTGGTCAATTGTACGGAATATGTACTGTACTGTGCAATCTACTAATAAAAGTTTCAATCAATCAATCAAAAAGCACGCCCCTAAACACACTCATGTACATGTGCAACTATACCAGAGGCCAGACTGACAAACAAATGACCAGACAGTGAGAATTAGTGGCAGTAAGTGGGGGAAACTTGATCAAATATATCATTTAAACGACGACACAAGACAAATTGATTATTTGAAAATAGTCCAAAAATGTAAATAGCTTGTCACACATCTATCCGTTAATTACCGGTATGTGGATGAACTTATTGGCTCTACCTCAGCAAACAATGACATCAATATACACCGTACAAAGTCATCTGCATGAATTAATCAGGTGATGCAAAAATAGTTCATTTGTTTTGGTTGAATGTATACAGTCATATGTAATATAGCCTAATGGTGCGTGCAAAATATGTCAATATGCATTATTCAATGTTTTTTTTTAAGTTAGGCTTGGTATAATTTTGCTCTTTCTTGTGCATAACATAATAATAAATGTATACATTCAACAACATGCCGAACAAGGCTTTGGTTAGGCCAGGGGTCGGCAACCCAAAATGTTGAAAGAGCCATATTGGACCAAAAATACAAAAACAAATCTGTCTGGAGCCGCAAAAAATTAAAAGCCATATTACATACAGATAGTGTGTCATGAGATATAAATTGAATCAAGAGGACTTAAACGAAACTAAATGACCTCAAATATAGCTAAAATAGAGGCATAATGATGCAATATGTACATATAGCTAGCCTAAATAGCATGTTAGCATCAATTAGCTTGCAGTGACCAAATACGTCTGATTAGCACTCCACACAAGTCAATAACATCAACAGAACTCACCTTTGTGCATTCATGCACAACCTTCAAAGTTTGGTGGACAAAATGAGACAGAAAAAGAAGTGGCATAAAACACGTCCTAGAAAGTCGGAGAAAGTTATACATGTAAACAAACTCCGGTGAGTTCAAGGACCGCCATAATTAGTAGGACAAAACGGCGCTCGCCAAATACTCGAATCAGTGAAGCATGTTTAATATAAACAGTGTGTTTTATAACAATTAGGGAGGTTTGTGTCATGTTTGTCGTCCTACAGAAACCATATTAAAGCAAAAAATATATTTTTTCCCCTCATCTTTTTCCATTTTTCATACATTTTTGAAAAAGCTCCAGAGAGCCACTAGGGCGGCGCTAAAGAGCTGCATGCGGCTCTAGAGCCGCGGGTTGCCGACCCCTGGGTTAGGCTAATTACAAAAATAAATACTAATCAAATAAAATGTAATTCATTTAATTTAATTAGATGTTCGTTTAGGTAGCATTGTGAATTGATGTTTCCGATGTAAATAAAGTAGTTAAAAGATCGATACCTGTCATTTGTTGAATCCCTACAGGTCGGGTAGGTAGTGACGATCGGTTGTCACCACGGTGACAGTGACCGTTTTAAAAGACTGTATTCTTGATAATGTCTAGAGGTGGGGAAAATAATTGATTTTTATATGCATCGCAATTCGGACATGGACAATTATTGAATCGATTAGTAAAAAAAAAAAAATTCAGTAGAGACTTCTCCCACCCCCACCAAGCACTGTTTTCACTGCTGGACTCTGGAAAGAGGTTCCACAGCCTCCATAGCAGAACCTCTAGGTTCTGTAACAGCTTCTTCCCTCAGGCCATAAGACTCTTGAAAGTATTATAATAATTACCTCAATTCCCCCCAAAAACGGATTAACTCGCTGGACTATAAAGACAATATAACATACATCCGTAAACTTGGATGCATAAGCAGAAGTGCAAAATATTTATCTGTACAGTAATCTATTTATTTATATCTGCACCTTTTTTTGTAAATGCAAATACTCTGCACCTTATTGCTATTTTATCCTGCACTACCACGAGCTAATGCAACAAAATTTTGTTCTTATACAAGTATAATCCATTTAACTCACCGAGAGATCCGACCAGAACCTTTTTTTTTTAAATCGGGGACAGTTTTGCACACATTTTCATGAATTTGGAAATTAATTTAATTGTTTTTTTATTCCAAATGAATTGTCTTTATTTAAGTTGCAAGTGATAAATGCTTATTTAGTGAAATGAAAATACACATAAGTTAAAGATGCATCAATCATCGATTTTTAATCAAATCGTTGCTACTGAATTCTATTCAAATCGTAAGGTGCCGAAAGATTCCCACCTCTAATAATGTTTACCATTGCATTGTTGTTTACATAAAGACTATTAAAAAACAACAACATTGTAACAGCAACAGTGTGCACGAACATAACTGCCGTATAACAAGTCGACAGGAAGTGACATAGTATTCACCAATGAGCAGCGACACAGATCACCGCTGAGAAACTGATATTTTTGGGTGGCCATCAAGGGGGCACTCTCGGCCCAACAGTGGGCCTATGGTTAAAGGGGAACATTATCACCAGACCTATGTAAGCGTCAATATATACCTTGATGTCGCAGAAAAAAGACCATATATTTTTTTAACCGATTTCCGAACTCTAAATGGGTGAATTTTGGCGAATTAAACGCCTTTCTAATATTCGCTCTCGGAGTGATGACGTCACAACGTGACGTCACATCGGGAAGCAATCCGCCATTTTCTCAAACACCGAGTCAAATCAGCTCTGTTATTTTCCGTTTTTTCGACTGTTTTCCGTACCTTGGAGACATCATGCCTCGTCGGTGTGTTGTCAGAGGGTGTAACAACACGAACAGGGACGGATTCAAGTTGCACCAGTGGCCCAAAGATGCGAAAGTGGCAAGAAATTGGACGTTTGTTCCGCACACTTTACCGACGAAAGCTATGCTACGACAGAGATGGCAAGAATGTGTGGATATCCTGCGACACTCAAAGCAGATGCATTTCCAACGATAAAGTCAAAGAAATCTGCCGCCAGACCCCCATTGAATCTGCTGGAGTGTGTGAGCAATTCAGGGACAAAGGACCTCGGTAACACGGCAAGCAATGGCGGCAGTTTGTTCCCGCAGACGAGCGAGCTAAACCCCCTATCGACCCTAGCTTCCCTGGCCTGCTGACATCAACTCCAAAACTGGACAGATCAGCTTTCAGGAAAAGAGCGCGGATGAGGGTATGTCTACAGAATATATTAATTGATGAAAATTGGGCTGTCTGCACTCTCAATGTGCATGTTGTTGCCAAATGTATTTCATATGCTGTAAACCTAGTTCATAGTTGTTAGTTTCCTTTAATGCCAAACAAACACATACCAATCGTTGGTTAGAAGGCGATCGCCGAATTCGTCCTCGCTTTCTCCCGTGTCGCTGGCTGTCGTGTCGTTTTCGCCGGTTTCGCTTGCATACGGTTCAAACCGATATGGCTCAATAGCTTCAGTTTCTTCTTCAATTTCGTTTTCGCTATCTGCCTCCACGCTACAAACATACGTTTCAATACATTCGTAATCTGTTGAATCGCTTAAGCCGCTGAAATCCGAGTCTGAATCCGAGCTAATGTCGCTATAGCTTGCTGTTCTTTCCGCCATGTTTGTTTGTGTTGGCTTCACTATGTGACGTCACAGGAAAATGGACGGGTGTTTATAACGATGGTTAAAATCAGGCACTTTGAAGCTTTTTTTTAGGGATATTGCGTGATGGGTAGAATTTTGAAAAAAACTTCGAAAAATATAAAAAGCCACTGGGAACTGATTTTTAATGGTTTTAACAATTCTGAAATTGTGATAATGTTCCCCTTTAAGAAACACTGCTGTAAGAGACTATTGGCTAATAACCTTTAGTCTTAGCTTAGCTTTTGAGTATGATTGCGTCATCTGTTGGAAAACCAATGTTTGTTTGCCTTCCACCCGAGTTCTTAGCATAAACCCTGTGTCCTTGTTGGTCCACAAATGGAGAACGTAAGATTTATCTGTCGCCATGTTTCTCGATCTGATTTCCAAAGAAACCGTTTACACACAAGGGGAATTTGTTTTACGATCAAATAGCCGACTTATTCTAACTTTTAAATATTCATTCTCAGTCTATAGTGTTGACATGGATGTTCACTGTTTGGTCTTTACTATTTGGTGTCTCTAGCATTAACCTCAGCGATGTTTACCCTTCGGAGACTAGAAATAAATCTTAGGATTGAATCGTGACTATAACCTAAACATTCACCAAGATACAATCCATGACACCACAGAGTTTGACGATTAAACAAACAGAGGAGAGCGCCGGCAAACAGAACTCATCCTCTGGTGATCAATGATTGCAGCCGTTATCAATCTTTCCAAGTGCAAATGTGAGGCGGCATCATGTTGAGTCACAACCATTTCCTGTTAGGGATGAGCATGAGCAGCCCACTTGATGTTATTCCAATCATGTAACAGGTGGGGAAAACCACCTGAGGAACAGGAACAAGGATCCAGAGCTGTCAGAAGCATTAGGAAAGTACTGTAGTGGTGCTCGGCCAATACAAACACATCCCAAGCGGAGTGGGACAAGGCTTAAGATAACAAAGCTTCACTTTCTGTCTCTCGGGTTTTTATCTCTTTGGGTCAAATTCAATTCAATTTGCAGAGGTATTTTGCACTAACACCCTTGGGATTTCAACTATTTCAATCAACACAAACCAGCCAAAAGCACTACAAACACAATAGAAAATGCCTTGTGATTCACCTCATCCCGTTGTGGTCCAAATCCAGCTTTAGGGCCCATCTCTTCACTGATACCAGGACTTCATCTCGTTCATCCATTATTTTTTTAAATAAAATTCACCTAATGTGAATCTGTGTCTCGATCCAAGCAGGAATTAGCTAACTTCTAGTTCCCCTCATGTCTATAGAACAGTGGTTCTTAACCTGGGTTCAATCGAACGCTAGGGGTTCGGTGAGTCGGCCTCAGGGGTTCGGCGGAGCCTCCGCCGCGGAGGTCAAGACACACCCGACTCATCGTGTAAATAAAAACTTCTCCCTATTGGTGTATTATGGATACGGCAACAGCAGAAGTCACACTGATTTTTAGGCGTGTAATTTGTCGTGAGTTCATGCACTCTGTTGGTTTTGTTCTTTGAACAAGGTGATGTTCATGCACGGTTCATTTTGTGCACCAGTAAAAAAAAAAACATACAACTTTGTCTTGAATTTGAAAAATAAAAAAAAACATTTTATTTTTCACTAAAGAAGGGTTTGGTGAATGCGCATATGAAAACGGTGAGGTTCGGTAGCTCCAACAAGGTTAAGAACCACTGCTTTAGAACCACTCCTGCCAGCGCTTACCGAGGTCATTCTCTTTCTAGAACCCGCTGTCTATTGAGCTGGTGTCCCCCATGGCTCAATCCTCAGACCCCTGATTTTGTCATAACAATTTAACGGAGGCCAGCTAATATTTATATTTGTACATCATGTGGCCATGATACAGAACTGCTTGTGTCTCAGCTATGAACACTCTCAGAAGGGTGACTTCCTTGGCCATCCCCTTGTGTACTGTGAATGAGGGTTTCATTGCCGCGAAGGGACTGCTGAGTCACTTCTGGCCCTTACGAACAAACTCAACTAGAAGGAAGAAAAAAAAATGCTCCAAAGGCAACCAGGCGGAGGCCCAAGTTCCCCCACAAAGTGTCCTGTCTAATGGTAATTGCAAAAGAGGGTATGCATCCCTAATGAAACAACTAAGGGCCTGTTTAAGAGGTCCGCCATCTGTGGTGCTTTAGCTTCTCCTTGTCTTTCGCCGTCTCTGAAAAGCACCTCTGACTGAGTCTCTCCGCGGCCAAAATCCTAGCCACCTTCTTTGTCTCACTTCCCCGCTGTGAGGAAAATACTACGGTTAATTATTAATATCTCATTGACTTCTGACGCACGGCAGGCTTTAGACGAGCCGGCGGGCACGGAAAGCCAGCGCTCCAGGGTGGTAAAGAATAGAAGGCCATGTTCAGGGGAGATAGTTGGGGTCTTTATTTGCTATAAAACTACAAATGGAGTAGAACCCCTTTGTAAATCAATCAATCAATCAATGTTTATTTATATAGCCCTAAATCACAAGTGTCTCAAAGGGCTGCACAAGCCACAACGACATCCGCGGTACAGAGCCCAAATAAGGGCAAGGAAAAACTCACAACCCCAATGGGACGTTGAGATATTAAAAGTCCCCCATTATGATTATATTGTCGGCGTGCGTCACTAGATCAGCAACGAACTCTGAGAATTCACTGATAAAGTCCGAATAGGGCCCTGGGGGGCGGTAGATAACAGCCAGGTAGAGAGGCAGCGGTGTGACAGACCTCATAGTAAGCATCTCAAACGATTTATATTTATTATTTAGGTTAGGAGTAAGGTTAAAGTTTTCATTGTATATTAGTGTCCCGATCCAGGTTTTTGCACTTCCGATCCGATACTGATATTGTTTTTGCATTTCCGATCCGATACCGATACTGACCGATACCAATACTGACCGATACTGGCCTATCCGAGCATGTATGAAAGTTTAAAGTTATTTAGCCTACTTAGTTGTCAGAATCATGTTGAAAAGGGTTTTAGTACTCTTGATAACAACTAGCCAGCTGAATTAGGGGAGTTTGAATAATACACAATGGTTGGTAACAAGAAACTGACCTGTTTATTCAAGGATAAACACAAAATAGACAAAATTATACATGACAAACAGAAATGGCATCATTGAACTAGGGCTGGGCGATATGGCCTTTTTTTTAATATTGCGATATTTTAAGGCCATATTGCGATACACAATATATATCTCGATATTTTGCCTTAGCCTTGAATGAACACTTGATGCATATAATCACAGCAGTATGATGATTCTATGTGTTTTGATTGATTGATTGAGACTTTTATTAGTAGGTTGCACAGTGAAGTACATATTCCGTACAATTGACCACTAAATGGTAACACCCCAATAAGTTTTTCATCTTGTTTAAGTCGGGGTCCACTTAAATTGATTCATGATACAGATATATACTATCAGATATATACTATCATCATAATACAGTCATCACACAAGATAATCACATTGAATTATTTACATTATTTATAATCCAGGGTGTGGAGGGGGGCGCCGGATGTAAGTGTCAAAAAGACAGCCAAAAGAGTTTGATATGAGAATAAATCTAAAGTTAAAATATAGGGTAGAAATGCACCCATTTGCAGGAAATGTAGTCTTGATTTTCAAAATTTTCTTTCAAGGCTTGCATGTCTACATTAAAACCTTCTTCATACTGCATTAATATATGCTACTTTTAAACTTTCATGCAGAGAAGGAAATCACAACTAAAAAAATCACTAATTTTTTCATACGGTGTTGATCTGGAAATGTTTGCCTCGGCATTTTGATGGTGTGGACGTGTGGCACCGATTAGAGATAAGCGTCTCGACAGACGTCACAATATTTGAACAATGATGACGAAAACTGTTTTCTCTGTCGTGTCCGTGTGACGAAAATTGTTATGCGCTTATTTTTTTATTTGATTTTGTGCGTGGCATAGATTTGCTATGCGCAGAGGACGCTTAAACAGTGCGCAATTGCACAGGCGAGCACCTTAGAGGGAGCGTTGCTCGCACGGCTGCGCTAGCATCACAGCTAACGTTAGCCATGCTGCTACCTCTCTGCTCGGGGAGGACGTATACGTATGTGACGTATGACGTGACAGTATGTGACGTATGACGTGACAGTATGTGACGTGTGTAAGAAGGTGCACTTGCTGTCTGTGAGAGGGAAACACAGGAAAGAGTGAGAAGAGCCTGTCGTGTAATGCCAGCAGCTAAAAGCAACTGCGTGAGAATCCACAGACGTGTGGATGTGTTGAAGGTGTGCTGGAAAATGCGGAACGGAAATTACAGAGCAGCATAAAAGTGGAATGTATTATTTAAATTGGTGCGTTGGAAAACACGGACCGGAGTTTTTTTTTAACCGGATCTGGATCGGCATTTTCCCATGCCTTGCCGATACGCAATTTTTGGCAAATATAGGCAGCCGATCCGATCCAAATATCGGATCGGGACATCCCTAATATGCGCATTCGTATAGTTAGGAGGAGATGCCTCATTCAGCGCAAAAAAATCGTCTGGTTTGAGCCAGGTTTCGCTGAGACCAATGACGTTAAGATTGTTGTCTCTAATGACCTCATTAACTAATAACGTTTTGGAAGACAACGATCTTATGTTTAAAAAGTAATAATAAATAAAGATAAAATAAATAAACATAATAAATAATAAATAATAAAATAAACACTTAATGTACTTTTTACATACTTGCCAACCTTGAGACCTCCAATTTCGGGAGGTGGGGGGTGGGGGGTGGGTGCGGGGGGCGTGGTTAAGAGGGGAGGAGTATATTTACAGCTAGAATTCACCAAGTCAAGTATTTCATATATATATATATATATATATATATATATATATATCCCTGCGACCCCGAAGGGAATAAGCGGTAGAAAATGGATGGATGGATGGATGGATATTTATATATAAGAAATAAATGACTTTCAGTGAATTCTAGCTATATATATATATATATATATATATATATATATATATATAAATAAAAGAAATACTTGAATTTCAGTGTTCATTTATTTACACACATACACACACACACACACATAACACTCATCTACTCATTGTTGAGTTAAGGGTTGAATTGTCCATCCTTGTTCTATTCTCTGTCACTATCTTTCTAACCATGCTGAACACCCTCTCTGATTATGCATTGCTGTGTGGCACGCACAAAAGTGCTTTCATCAAATGCACTAGATGGCAGTATTGTCCTGTTTAAGAGTGTCACAACATTGCTGTTTACGGCAGACGGACTGCTTTACTGTAGACGTTCTTTATATTGTGGGAAAGCGGACTCAGGTCCGCATGGAGCCCCCTCCAGCTCCGCCTGAATTTCGGAAGAAAATTTGTCCCGGGAGGTTTTCGGGAGAGGCGCTGAATTTCGGGAGTCTCCCGGAAAATCCGGGAGGGTTGGCAAGTATGACTTTTTATAGCTGCTGTTTGTCACCGGTGTTATTTCTAGACTGTGCACGTTGACGTGACGACGTCTGGTTCAAAGCTACAGTAGGGTCAACGTGCTCATAATGTTTTGAGCATTCCGACAGACAATAGATTGGCCGATATGCTCCAGTTGGACTCTTTGTGTGAAAGGAGGCAGGAAGGCCTCGCAGCGAGAGGGAGTTTAAAACCGGTAATTTCAGTGGAATATTCTACTTTAAGCGTAGACATACGGATGTTGATGGTGGAAAGATTGAGAAGGGAAGAGAAAGAAGAAAAAAAAAGGAACAAAGCAACGTTGGGTCCGTGGCCAACAACCAGAGTGCCAGCTGGATGAGGACATCACTCGCAGAATTGATTGTGTTTACATTACGCTCATAGCTACCAATTCTGATCCATGGGAATGGAGTGAAAACATGGATTAGTCTACGAGTTAATTAATGTCACTGAATGACGTCGCAGTCAATACAGGTATTGAGGTCCTCTTACCCAACACGACAGATGCACCATTTGTATCATAGATAAATAGCTGGTTTGTACTCGGTAACGGCCGTTCAGATTATTAACTCGTGTGTGCAAGATGCAAACTGTAAGAAGCTCGCAGGTCTTGGGGATGGAGAAGAGTGACATCAGATAGCGGCGCAACTTCCTTCCCACGATGACAAAACGTAAGTGCAGCTGCCGCACTCTCGGGGTCAAACTGAAGAGTAAGCTGCTGCATGTCACGGACAGGCAGGTCGCGTTACAGCGTTGCGCGAGCATTATATCCCGCCCTCTTCCTGCTTTGAGCTCACCCCACGTAACACACTTGCACACGCATTAGTTATGTTTGTCGTCTCTATAATGACATTCATTTGCCAAAGTTTAGCTACTAAGGTTGGTTGGTTGGTGTCAGTTTATTTCCAACATGCATACTATTACAATGTAATACATCACATATTTTGAGTTGTTTCATTACACTGCAAAAACTGAAATCTAAGTAAGATTAAATATCTCAAATAAGGGTGATATTTGCTTATTTTCTGTCTGATAAGATAATTCTTCTCACTAAGCAGATTTTATGTTAGTGTTTTACTTGTTTAAAGGGTTTTGGTTCTAAATTGTCTCTGTAAGATATTACAGCTTGTAGCTGAGATTGCTAGAAACTAGAATATCAACTAAAGTTAAAGTTAAAGTACTAATGATTGTCACACACACACACACACACACACACACACACACTCGGTGTGGTGAAATGTGTCCTTTGCATTTGACCCATCCCCTTGTTCACCCCCTGGGAGGTGAGGGGAGCAGTGGGGAGCAGCGGTGGGCCGCGCCCGGGAATCATTTTTGGTGATTTAACCCCCAATTCCAACCCTTGATGCTGAATGCCAAGCAGGGAGGTAATGGGTCCCATTTGTATAGTCTTTGGTACGACTCGGCCGGGGTTTGAACTCACAACCTACCGATCTCAGGGTGGACACTCTAACCACTAGGCCACTGAGTAGGTGAACTAATGCAAAGCTGTGTTATTAACACTCACAAGTATAAAACTACTTTTTTAAAGTAATAATTTCTTGCTTCAAGCACGAAAAAAAAATCATGATGCCAAACACATATCATGTCAAGATAATGGCACTAGCATTTACTTACTTAAGAATATTTTTCAACATATTGAGCAAAAAGGTCTTTTTTTTCTACCAAGAAAAGTGCACTTGTTGTTAGTGAGAATATACTTATTTTAAGGTATTTTTGGGTCCATTGAGGTTAGCTAATTAGGGACAGAGGACCCTATTGAATTTCTAGCGTTTTATTATTTGAGCTGTAATTTGACCCCCTTAACATGCTTCAAAACTCACCAAATGGGACACACACATCAGAACTGGCGAAAATTGCGATCTAATCAAAAAACCAAACCTCAAAACTCAAAATTGCGCTCTAGTGGCCCCTAGGAAGAAAACACAGACAAAACTGCCTCTAACTCCCAGTTAGAGGCAGAGACATGAAACAAAAACCTCTATATAGGTCTCACTTAGACCTATATTTCATACACTGACAACCCCCAGCAAAAATCAACAGGAAGCTTGCAATTCCCCCTTCAAAACAAAAGTTGTGTAAAAACAGTCACCTTTTTTCAAACATTATCTCCTCTGAGCGCGTTTGTCGTGTCGGCTTCAAATTAGCACAGGAAAGAGATTGAACCCTTCTGATTAAAAGTTGATGAAAGAGTTTTAATTACTGCTCTGCTTTGGATTTTATGAGCCCTCAAAGTCGGTCCCGTCCATCGCTGCTTGCAGCTTTAATTTGACTTGTTTTGGAAAGTCTTGACAAGCCAAATTTTCTTGTTCTATTGGCAGATAATATTGCTTAGTTCAAGTAAAATACCCCTAATTTTTTTTTCTTTTTTTTCTTGTTTTTGAATACTGACTTTTTGCAGTGTACAGCATGTCCAAAAAGGAGTAGGAAGAAGCAGAGCTCATTTAATCCTAGCCCTTTTTCTATCATAGCAGTTTTATCCCATTTGTTTGTTACACAGCAGTGAATAAATCAATGAGTAAATAAATAAAAAATATGCATCGAGTAAGTAAATCATTATTAAATACATAAATAAACAATTAAAGTTCTTATAAAAGAATAATTAAGTAATTTATGGTTCACCTATGAGATAACATGTTTTTTTTTTTAAATAAGGTTCAAGGAGTTTATCAAGATTCTTTTTTTTGTAGTTTGAACCGTTTCTTGATTTAGATCATATTTGTACTTTGACTTCCTTGCTTAATCCATTTAAAATTTTTATTTCACATACTGATATGCTAAAGGTTTTAAGTGTTGTACGTGCATACAGACGTTTTAAAATAGATTTTCCTCTTAAGTTATGTTCCTCCTCTTTTGTTGAAAAGAATTGTTGTACATTCTTGGGCAGCAGGTTAGAGTTTGTTTTGCACATCATGTTAGCTGTTTGCAAATGTCATTGAATTTCATTGACTTTAGTGCAGAACATATTTTGCTTTCATCATTATTGATGTGTTTCCTGCTATAGTCAAAGATCTTCTACCCAACATGAGTGATCTGCTGTTTTTAAGGACCGACTGCAAAATCATTACATAAACATTCTTTGTGACGTGACCAGTTGGCTGCTTTTAGAAATCTACTGCAAAAACAGTCAAATATGATCTATCTACTACATACTTGCCAACCTTGAGACCTCCGATTTCGGGAGGTGGGGGGTGGAGAGTGGGGGGCGTGGTCGGGGGTGGGGTGGGGCGTGGTTGGGGGCGTGGTTAAGAGGGGGGGAGTATATTGACAGCTAGAATTCACCAAGTCAAGTATTTCATACATATATATATATATATATATATTTACATCCTGAAAATATGCAAACAAAACGGTGTTTGGATAATTGATACTTCAAACTTGCATAAATAAATCTTAAGGAATATAACATAACTTGGCTTCTGAGAGCTTCAAAATGTAATGAATAAAATGCTAAAGTTGTTGATAAACAAGCAATTTTAATAATTAAATATGGTCATTTTAAATGAATTATTATGATCATTTAAAATTAATTATTTCAAATATGTGTATTTTAATTCTATGGCTGGATGTAATAAGGAGTCAGAAAAAAAAAAAAATACAATTAATTTTGATGTTTTAGCAAAATATAATAAAAATGTATTTAGTTTTTTTTGTTAATTAATAAATATATTTATTTTTAGGTAAGATAAACAAAATAATACAATTTGTCTCTAGTCTGGATGATTTAGTTCTTGTCACCCTGTTGTCCTCCCGTCGTGAAAAAAGGCTGTCCTCACTCAGGTCCGCATGGAGCTGGAGGGGGCGTGGCCTCCAGCTCCGGCTGAAAATCGGGAGATTTTCGGGAGAATATTTGTCCCGGGAGGTTTTCGGGAGAGGCGCTGAATTTCGGGAGTCTTCCGGAAAATTCGGGAGGGTTGGCAAGTATGATCTACTAGGAGTGATCGGATGTTTTTAAAGGACCTACTGCAAAAACTGTAGTAAAATATCCTCTAACGAGCAATCCTGCGGGGTTTTTTAAGGACATATTGCAAAACTACTACTTAAACATGAGCAAGTTGCCGTTTTTCGGAATCTACTACAAAGACCCTACTCAAAGATTCCCTATCTATCAGGAGTGGTCTGCTGTTTTTAACGACTTACTTCAAATTCACTACTCAACCATCTTCTTTGAGACATGAGGGATTTGCTGTTTTTAGTAATTGACTGCAAAAAAACAGTCTTCCAATAGCTTCGCTTCCTAAAAAGGCCCGTTTTGTCTCCATGTTTTGTTCACTTGGAATAACAGTATTGGTTCTGAAGACCCCCTCCTTCCTCCCCGTCCACAAAACTCTCCCTTCCTGTGGAGTCCCCGGGTGACATTCACAGACAGAAACAGAGAGCAGCTCCGTGGGTCGAGGTGATAGCTGGCCTGTTAGGAAAACACTGGCCTCGGCTCGCACGGCGTGATTTACGCTGTAAACCATTTTGAAGGCGGGGGCGGCTGCTGCGTGAAAATGTTTGATTTGTGCGCTCGTCTGCCATTCGCGTCCTACGGGAATCCATGGCGGGCTTCCTAGCCGTCAATACGACCCCTTTCGGGAATCAAAAAGTGTCAAACCCTTACAGAGACATGTTTGGGCCATTACATTAGGCACACTTACACAATGTCAGCCGGTGCATGAGCTGTGTTGTTGTTAGTGGGAAACTGTGAGGCGTTCCTGGCAAACTTGTTTGGCTGCATAACAGGGTCAAAACATTTGAACCTGACGTCGGGGTCATGCAGTGCAGTTTTATGCACTACACTGTGTTGTATAATAAACACGTTGTAACATATTGCATAGTCATGTTAAAAATATTCTTATACTCCTCAAGTGCTGCACACAAAAGGGTCAACATTTGTCAAATCATGCACTTCCTTTTTTGTGCCTTGAACCGGAAGTAAAAGTCCTGTTTCGTCTACTTTTCATCTATAGCGTTTGTGTTCGAAAGGATTCTTCATCCATCACTCCAACCAACGTTTGTAAGTTTTACAATATAACAAACAATTCATACTTACTAAACCGTCCCATGTGTGATGTCTGTAGGAGTATTTCCATGCATATTTGCATGTGCTATCGTAATGTAATCAAGCTTGTGACATTATTAGCGAATATGCTCGCACGTAAAGAGTGTGTGTTAGTAATATTAACTTACATTGGCATTATTTTTGTATTGTTTCAGTTTCAAAATTCACCAAAACATCATTGTGGAGTTATTGAGTCTATTTAGATGATTGGGGAGCTAGCTTGCACAGCTAGTGGGTCCATGGCGATTACTTATGTTTTGTTTTGCGACAATTTTGTTTGATCAACCGTTTTACAGCTGTCTGGGAGGCGCCGTTTGGAAACAATTAAGGTATGTAAATAACGATTTACAAAATATTTCATACCCATATTTACAAACCCCGTTTCCAAATGAGTTGGGAAATTGTGTTAGATGTAAATATAAACAGAATACAATGATTTGCAAATCATTTTCAACCCATATTCAGTTGAATATGCTACAAAGACAACATATTTGATGTTCAAACTGATAAACTTTTTTTTTTGCAAATAATCATTAACTTTAGAATTTGATGCCAGCAACACGTGACAAAGAAGTTGGCAAAGGTGGCAATAAACACTGATAAAGTTGAGGAATGCTCATCAAAGACTTATTTGGAACATCCCACAGGTGAACAGGCTAATTGGGAACAGGTGGGTGCCATGATTGGGTATAAAAGTAGATTCCATGAAATGCTCAGTCATTCACAAACAAGGATGGGGCGAGGGTCACCACTTTGTCAACAAATGCGTGAGCAAATTGTTTAACAGAATTTAGGGATTTCACCATCTACGGTCCGTAATATCATCAAAGGGTTCAGAGAATCTGGAGAAATCACTGCACGTAAGCAGCTAAGCCCGTGACCTTCGATCCCTCAGGCTGTACTGCATCAACAAGCGACATCAGTGTGTAAAGGATATCACCACATGGGCTCAGGAACACTCCAGAAACACACTGTCAGTAACTACAGTTGGTCGCTACATCTGTAAGTGCAAGTTAAAACTCTCCTATGCAAGGCGAAAACCGTTTATCAACAACACCCAGAAACGCAGTCGGCTTCGCTGGGCCTGAGCTCATCTAAAATGGACTGATACAAAGTGGAAAAGTGTTCTGTGGTCTGACGAGTCTACATTTCAAATTGTTTTTGGAAACTGTGGACGTCGTGTCCTCCGGACCAAAGAGGAAAAGAACCATCCGGATTGTTATAGGCGCAAAGTTGAAAAGCCAGCATCTGTGATGGTATGGGGGTGTATTAGTGCCCAAGACATGGGTAACTTACACATCTGTGAAGGCGCCATTAATGCTGAAAGGTACATACAGGTTTTGGAGCAACATATCTTGCCATCCAAGCAACGTTACCATGGACGCCCCTGTTTATTTCAGCAAGACAATGCCAAGCCACGTGTTACATCAACGTGGCTTCATATTAAAAGAGTGCGGGAACTAGACTGGCCTGCCTGTAGTCCAGACCTGTCTCCTATTGAAAATGTCTGGCACATTATGAAGCCTAAAATACCACAACGGAGACCCCCGGACTGTTGAACAACTTAAGCTGTACATCAAGCAAGAATGGGAAAGAATTCCACCTGAGAAGCTTAAAAAATGTGTCTCCTCAGTTCTCAGCCGTTTACTGAGTGTTGTTAAAAGGAAAGGCCATGTAACACAGTGGTGAACATGCCCTTTACCAACTACTTTGGCACGTGTTGCATCCATGAAATTCTAAGTTAATTATTATTTGCAAAAAAATAAATAAAGTTTATGAGTTTGAACATCAAATATCTTGTCTTTGTAGTGCATTCAATTGAATATGGGTTGAAAAGGATTTGCAAATCATTGTATTCCGTTTATATTTATATCTAACACAATTTCCCAACTCATATGGAAACGGGGTTTGTATTTGCAGCCAAGGGTCCGGTGCGGACAGTATATCTAAAAATATTTGAAGGGTGCGGCTTAAATACCGCTCTATAGATCGTAAAATATGGTACTATTTAGTTATATATTTTTTTTCTTCTTACACTTTTGAGTCTCATTTGCAAGTACAATGGAACCTCGATTGATGAAATTAATTGGTTATTATCAGTGTTCGTAAATCGAAAGGTTTGTACAGTGAAGCAAGTTTCTCCATAAGAAATTATGTAAATATGAATACTGGGTTCCAACCTTGACAAAAGTCCCTATTTTAGTACAATTTGAACACAATATAAAGTTTTATACAATACTGTATATTCAACAATTTACATAAGGAGGTAATGAATGAATTGTCTCTTTAATTACAAGCTGAAACAACAACAAGAACTAGGTGAACTGTCCTGTATGGGCTGCTCTTCCAACCTGCGCGCACACATACAGAAGTCCCTTTAATGCCCTCACAAACGATCAGAATCAAAGCTTATTTAATCCTAGCCCTTTTCATACCATAGCAATTTAATCCAATTTCCTTGTTCTCTGTAACAGAACAGTGAAATAATGAATAATAAATAAATAATATACCATAGTATAAGCATACAAATATAAATAATCTTTGTCTCAATAAAAAAAATCAATAAAATAGGAAAAAAGGGAAAAAAAGGGTTCAAAATGTTCATCATAATTCTTGTTCTGTGTACTTTGTGAACACTTGTAGTTTGAACCGTCTCTTAAACTGAATCATGTTGGTGCTTTGTTTGATTTCTTTGCTTAATCCGTTCCATAATTGAATTCCACATACTGATATACTAAAAGTTGTAAGTGTTGAACGAACATACACATGCTTTAAATTAGATTTTCCACCAAGGTTGTATTTCTCCTCTTTTGTTGAGAAGAATTGTTGTACATTCTTGGGTAGCAGTTTATACATCATTCTGGCTGTTTGCAAATGCACCAAATTGTTGAATTTCAATAATTGTGATTTAATAAATAAAGGGTTTTGTATGTTCTCTATAAATATTGCATTGGTTTTGAAAACGAAAAATATCAAATGGCCGCCGGATGCTATAATTTTCCAGTGTGAGCCATCAGTGGAAAAAGTTTGGACACCCTTGCTTTAGATTGTGTAGGTGTGCCTAATATAATGGCCAGTGAGTGTATATGTGATGAACCCGTTTTCTGGGAGGTCTGCTGTGTGCCTACGTGCCAACCTATTGAATCGCATTGCAAAGATTATAAATAACGAGGAATCAACTCATATTGAATGCATTTGCGGCGCTGCGTTTAAGGACCCGTCGGAGGTTGCAATTTCTGGCGCTGCTCGGATCTGCTTGTTTAATTTCCAACCCATGTTTGACAAATCTGGTCTACATTAAGAGCGCTCCTCCAGGAAAAAGCTTTTGTGGGACGACTTAAGAACGTCGTCTTATTGGCCTTTGCAGTCATGCTCTTTATTAAAAAAAAAAAAAAGAAGAAAAAAAAAAAAGTGTGTCACGTGGTAAAAAGGTGCGGCGAGCATGTCGAGTGCATGTGAAACTGATTAGGCCTCCATTTAAGCACCATAATGACACACTGTGCTACTTTTTTTTTTTCCAGCTTTGTCAAACAGTTTGGTCAATTTGAGTAAAGCACATCCCAAACTTGTTTCCATTCCTTCCGGAACAAATTGTGCTGGTCAAACAAGATCATCCCGTCATGTAGAAGTTAGAATTTTAGAATGATAGCCTTTTAATGCACACGGCTATGATAGGAGCGGATGGTGATTTGTGTCTTTTTCCCCCCTCTTGTCTGTTTGGCCTATTTGAAGCGCTCCTTTTCTCCCAGCCTGATGGGAACTGGAGGTCTGCGCAGCATCTGGTTGACTTGGAAACAGCTGTGTTTTCCCACATCTGACTGGGAGTTTATAGCTGCTCCCGAGCCTGGGTCGGTCCCCGGCCCTGTTTGACCAAACAAAGCTTCCCGGCTCACGTCTCTCGCTGGGAACAGATTCGTCCTTTGTCCCATAAGATGGAGCGCTCACTTGAACTAGAGAGGTTCAACACGGAGGACAGTTGCAAATTAGGAGGGTTTTTTTTTTGTATCTCGGTTGTTGGCAACACTAAATTGGCCCTAGTGCATATTTGCCCATCCTCCCGGATTTTCCGGGAGACTCCCGAAATTCAGCGCCTCTCCCGAAAACCTCCCGGAAGAAAATTTCTTCCAAAAATCTCCCGGAATTCAGCCGGAGCTGGAGGCCACGCCCCCTCCAGCTCCATGCGGACCTGAGTCCAGTGTGCGCACACAAGGAGACGAAGCAGAAGAACGAGACCGTAGTCTGTGGGCCTCCACAGCGGACGACTTTAGGGTGCATGATGAGTCCAGCGATTAGTTGCAAATCTTGCTTTATTGATTGCTTGCACACAGCCAATCCAACACAAAACCAACTAGTCCCTCCCCGCACTCACGCGACCGCTCCCTCTCTTCTCTCGCCCACACACTCACTGACGTCACTCACCTCACATGCTGTCACCTATTAAAGGGCCACACACACACATACTCTACTCTCATAACACACAGTACAGTTAGTAGAACAACTGTGTTTTCATTACTGTGTATTTGATAGGTGCCATTGCCCCGGAATTGTATTGCATTGTACTTTCAAGTACAACAATGAGTAGATGAGTGTTATGTGTGTGTATATGTGTAAATAAATGAACACTGACATTCAAATATTTCTTTTATTTATATATATAATAAAATAAATAAATAAATATATAGCTTGAATTCACTGAAAGTCAAGTATTTCATACATACACATATATATATATATATATATATATATATATATATATATATATATATATGTCTTAATAAGGTTATCCAAAAAATAGTGCTCGATACCGTAGTAGAGCGCAATATATGTATGTGTGGGGAAAAAAAAAATCACAAGACTATTTCATCTCTACAGGCCTGTTTCATGAGGGGGGGTTCCCTCAATCATCAGGAGATTTTAATGGGAGCATTCACATACCATGGATTATATAGGGCACAGAGTGGGTGGGTACAGGCTGGTGTAGGGGCGTGGTGATTGGCTCATGTGTTACCTAGGAGGTGTTTCCGTCTGTGGCGGCATGCTGTTACAATTTCGCTGCGCTTGTTGAGGGATGACAGGTCTGGACGGTAAATAATAAACAGTTTTTCTTTCAAGCATAGGTTGCATCTTTTATTACCACTATTGTAAGGTGTGCTGGATGCAAGAATTTGCCATGTTATTGAATATTCAACATTATTGTCTTTGAGGTCCCAAATGTGTTTGCTGAGTTCTGTGGTATTCCGCAGGTTTTGGTTCCTGAAAGAAGCCTTGTGATTGTTCCATCTGGTTTTGAACTCTCCTTCAGTTAATCCTACATATGTGTCGGATGTGTTAATGTCCTTGCGTGTTACCTTAGATTGGTAGACAACTGATGTTTGTAAGCACCCCCCGTTGAGAGGGCAATCAGGTTTCTTTCGACAGTTGCAACCTTTGTTGGTTTTGGAGTCGCCCTGTCCGGGGGCCGACGGCTCATTTGCAATTGTTTTGTTGTGGTTTGAGATGATTTGTCGTATATTGTTCATACAGCTGTAGCTCAATTTAATGTTGTTCTTGTTGAATACTTTTCTTAGGGTGTTGTCTTTGGGGAAGTGTTTGTCAATCAGATTGAGGAATTTGTGTCCAATGTTAGTTGAGACGTTTTTGCTGTATGGGGGGTTGTACCAGATGATGTCGTTTCCTGTTCTTTTTCGGTTGGTTTCCTGGCGTGGGTTCATAGGTGAGGGTGAAATTGTATCCGCTTTCATCAAGGGCTTTTTGGTACGGGGGGGTTGCTTGGTCAAATTCAGCTTTGCTAGATGACAGCATCGATAGCCTTTTATTAATTCCGGTAGGTATTCTTTTCGTGGTGGTGGGTGGGTGGTTGCTGTCATGGTGCACGTATTGGAGTGTTGTTTTGGGTTTCGTGAATGGTTGGTAGCTGTTATTTCTCAGGTTGAAAGTGACGTCAAGGAAGTTGACGGTTTGCTTGTTGGCTTCAATCGTGATCCGTAGGCCGTTCTCTTTGAAAATTTGGCATATGCGCTTCTTGGTATTCTCGCTGCTCCTTGGCGAGGCGCGACACACTGCCAGTCCGTCATCACGGTAAATACCAAGGTTCAGATTGAGGCTAGCGAGCTGGGAGAGGAGGAAACTCCCAACGAGTTCACACGTTTCTGCTCCGTCAAAACTTCCCATAGTGACGTCAAATGTTGCATTGTTCTTTTTTTGCCATGGTGTACTGTTGTGGATGAGAATGGAGTTTTTTGCGTGGATGATGATGTTTCTTTCGTTGCCTGTGATTGAGTCGTAGTCTGAGGCGAAGTCTAGTGCTTGAGTCAGTAGGTCTTGCGTGATGGATGGGTAAAATTCTTCGATATCAAAGGAGATAAAGTTGTGCTGTTGTTTGTCTTGGATGTTGTTGAACCATTTGATTACTGCTGCTGTATTTCTCCATTGGTTGAGTGGTGTTTTGTCCTTGATTTTTGTGTTGACTCTGTCCAGGATTATTTTGCTGATTTTTCCTATTTCAGATTTAGTTGGGTTTATTAGTCGGCATGTTGGGTTATTTGCGAAGTTGGGTTTGTGGTCCTTCAATGTGATGAAGGCTTCCTTGTTGGCTGTGGCGTCCACCCTGTCCTCAATGTCCAGTTCAGCCGCGATCCTTTTATTTTCCAAGTGGATGTTCTGTAAGGTGTTGGGTTGTGCTTTTTTGTATGATTTGGTGATGCTTCTGTCCAGTAAGGTGTGATGTTCTGGTATGTCCATTCTGTAGAAGTTTGTGGTTTTATCGGCAGCTATGATGAGGTTGTTTACTTTCTTGATGCGCTCCTTGTCATTTTTCAGCTTGGTGAGGAGTGGGTTGCGGATTGGCTTGAATTTGACTGATTGTATCATTTTGAGCATGTCGTTCTCAAAATCCTTTAGTTCCTCAACTGTGGGTGGGTTCTTGGTAGATTTGAATCCGTAAGTTTTCTTTTGCGTTCCTTTTGTTTCAGGGTGGAGGAAAAAATGTGCTTTCCACCGCATCCTTCTTAGGAAGTGTTCCGTCTTTTCTATGAGCCTTAGCTTGTAGTCATTCTGCGCGGGTATGGGAATGTTCTTCGTGGAGTAGTCGATGTTGAATTTTTCCATTTCTGATCGTCGTACAGTGCTCAACAAATGTCAATTTGGAGCGGAGTATATGTCTTAATAAGGTTATCCAAAAAATAGTGCTCGATACCGTAGTAGAGCGCAATATATGTATGTGTGGGAAAAAATTCCTCAATCTGATTGACAAACACTTCCCCAAAGACAACACCCTAAGAAAAGTATTCAACAAGAACAACATTAAATTGAGCTACAGCTGTATGAACAATATACGACAAATCATCTCAAACCACAACAAAACAATTGCAAATGAGCCGTCGGCCCCCGGACAGAGCGACTCCAAAACCAACAAAGGTTGCAACTGTCGAAAGAAACCTGATTGCCCTCTCAACGGGGGGTGCTTACAAACATCAGTTGTCTACCAATCTAAGGTAACACGCAAGGACATTAACACATCCGACACATATGTAGGATTAACTGAAGGAGAGTTCAAAACCAGATGGAACAATCACACGGCTTCTTTCAGGAACCAAAACCTGCGGAATACCACAGAACTCAGCAAACACATTTGGGACCTCAAAGACAATAATGTTGAATATTCAATAACATGGCAAATTCTTGCATCCAGCACACCTTACAATAGTTGTAATAAAAGATGCAACCTATGCTTGAAAGAAAAACTGTTTATTATTTACCGTCCAGACCTGTCATCCCTCAACAAGCGCAGCGAAATTGTAACAGCATGCTGCTACAGACGGAAACACCTCCTAGGTAACACATGAGCCAATCACCACGCCCCTACACCAGCCTGTACCCACCCACTCTGTGCCCTATATAATCCATGGTATGTGAATGCTCCCATTGAAATCTCCTGATGATTGAGGGAACCCCCCCTCATGAAACAGGCCTGTAGAGATGAAATAGTCTTGTGATTTTCCCCACACATACATACATACATACATATATATATATATATATATATATATATATACATATATATATATATATATATATATATATATATATATATGTATATATATATATATATATATATATATATATATATATGTATGTGTGGGAAAAAATCACAAGACTATTTCATCTCTACAGGCCTGTTTCATGAGGGGGGGGTACCCTCAATCATCAGGAGATTTCTCTTCTCCTGATGATTGAGGGTACCCCCCCTCATGAAACAGGCCTGTAGAGATGAAATAGTCTTGTGATTTTTTCCCACACATACATATATTGCGCTCTACTACGGTATCGAGCACTATTTTTTGGATAACCTTATTAAGACATATATATATATATATATATATATATATATATATATATATATATATATATATATATATATATATATATGAAATACTCGAGTTGGTGAATTCTAGCTGTAAATATACTCCTCCCCTCTTAACCACGCCCCGCCCCACACCCGACCACGCCCCCCACCCCCCACCTCCCGAAATCGGAGGTCTCAAGGTTAGCAAGTATGCCCTAGTGTGTGAATGTGAGTGTTAATGTTGTCTGTCTATCTGTGTTGGCCCTGCGTTGAGGTGGAGACTTGTCCAGGGTGTACACCGCCTTCCGCCCGAATGCAGCTGAGTTAGGCTCCAGCGCTCCCCGTGATCCCGAAAGGGACAAGCGGTAGAAAATGGATGGATGGATGGGTTGTTAATTTGCAACAGCCTGATGTTAACAGCCTTGACTTCAGGCTGCTACCAATATCGATCTAAATATCAGCACAAATAACACTTATGTTTTACTTATTTTGCAGTGTGGGATGGTAGAAAATGTTGCCGTATTTTCCGGACTATAGGTCGCTACTTTTTTCACCTGCTTGGAACCCTCTGGCTTATAAAACGGTGTGGCTAATTTATGGATTTTTCTTCGCTAACGGCTGTAATGTTTTGCATTCAACAAATAGTTTTCATTTTATAACAACGGAGACACTGAAAATGTTTGTTATTGTTTGTGCTATAGCGCCATTTTTTGGACAAGTTTGCTCACTGCGGGTTGAAAATGCACTTCCTTTTTTGTGCCTTGAACCGGAAGTAAATGCCCTGTTTCGTCTACTTTTCATCTATAGCGTTTGGGTTCGAAAGGATTCTTCATTCTTCACTCCAATTAACATTTGTAAGTAGAGATGTCCGATAATCCGATATAGTCCAACCCTTAATAACCAATATCAACCGATACCGATATATACAGTCGTGGAATTAACACATTATAATGCCTCATTTTGTTGTGATGCCCCGCTGGATGCATTAAACAATGTAACAAGGTTTTCCAAAATAAATCAACTCAAGTTATGGAAAAAAATGCCAACATGGCACTGCCATATTTATTATTGAAGTCCCAAATTGCATTATTTTTTTTAACATGCCTCAAAACAGCAGCTTGGAATTTGGGACATGCTCTCCCTGAGAGAGCATGAGGAGTTTGAGGTGGGCGGGGTTGGGCGGGGAGGTTTGAGGTGGGAGGGTGGGGAAAGGGGTAGCGGGGGGGGTGTATATTGTAGCGTCCCGGAAGAGTTAGTGCTGCAAGGGATTCTGGGTATTTGTTCTGTTGTGTTACTGTGCAGATGTTTTCCCGAAATGTGTTTGTCATTCTTGTTTGGTGTGGGTTCATATTTTGTGGGCGGTCTCATTTCGACTGTGTCGCCAACCTTGTCAGCCATTCTGTAGTTTAAGCGCTTCCATATCGAGTCCACTGACAGGTATAAGTTAGAACTACCGGTATATGCTACCTTTTATTTGAAATGTCAAAAGCGGAGGATTTTCGCATGCAGGTACAAGCCAGTTTGCCCCACAACAAGAAGATACAGAAAAAGAAGGAACTTAATGACTCCAATGTTGGACGACAACTGAATAAAAAGGATGTACTCGCGTGAAGCCCTTCAGGTAAACCTCGACCATATATGGAGACACCCGCTGACGTAACAAAGACAAAATGCCTCACTAAAGTCTCAAAATCCAAACAACTAGTTTGGAGGAGGTATTGAAGGAAGGCAAGATTGTTTTATAAATATCTCCGCCATGCCTATATGATTTGATTTCACAATTCCAGTACTTATGGGGATCCCAATTACACAGTAATTCTCAAACTGTGGTACGTGTACCACTACTGATACACTAAAGAATCACTTGTTAAAGTACATTGTTTTGTGCAATGTCACAGTTTACTTAAATAAAACATCTGCTTTGTTCTTAATGAATACT
>NC_084586.2:8515000-8602500 GCF_033978685.3 Nerophis lumbriciformis | reverse complement strand
CTGCGGGCATTAAACTGCATGCGTTTCTCCCTCTATCTTGTCTCTCCTTCTCACAGAGACTTAAAACAAGTGCACCTTCTTACATACGTCACATACTGTCACGTGTGCAACGTCACACGCTCCCGCGAAGCAGAGAGGTAGCGACATGGTAACGTTAGCTGTGATGCTAACGGAGTGGTGCGGGTGGTAATACGAGAGAGAGAAGGTGCAAATCTGGTAACAAATGGAGGAAGAATGCATTCCTAAGAAAAAGAGCACGGGATCCATCGTCTGGCGGTGGTTTGGCTTCAAGCGGGAATATGTTGAACAATTATGCGGCAAAAGCGTCGCTACTAAAAGTAGCAGCACTGCTAATGTGTAGCATCATTTGAAAAGTCACCCGCTAGAGAATGAAGAGTGCTTCAAACTCCGCATGTCAACATCTCCGTTCAGTGCCACACCCACAAAATGCCGAAGCAACTATTTCCACATCAACACCGTATGACATTTACTATTTGATATGCAGCTCATTTTTATGTGACACTTATTGAAATATCTTGTGTGACATCATGCACAAAAGTGCACTTTATTTGTTTTTAACTATTGTAGTGGCGTTCTGTACAAAAAGTACATGTTAATTTAGTGTTGTTTTCATATGTCATCTTAGTGACATCGTGCACTAATAACTTGTTTTAAAATGTCTTTGACAATCTGGCACTTTCTGTTTTGGAAATGACATGAATGTTTGTGCCACTGCTTAATAGCTGTTTAATAAATACACTTAGTTGTGATTTCCCTCTCTGCATGAAAGTTTAAAATGAGCATATATTAATGAAGTATGAACAAGAATGTTTTAATGTAGACACATAGAATCATCATACTGCTGCGATTATATGCATCAAGTGTTCATTCAAGGCTAAGGCAAAATATTGCGATATATACTGTATCGTGTATCGTGACATGGCCTAAAAATATCGAGATATTAATAAAAGGCCATATCGCCCAGCCCTATGTACAAAGCAAACTATAACCTGTTACCAAAGAATGTACAACAATTCTTCTCTACTAAAGAGGAGAAATATAACCTTAAGAGGAAAATCTAATTTAAAACATTTGTATGCACGTACAACACTTAGAACCTTAAGCATATCAGTATGTGGAATTAAATTATGGAATAGATTAAGTAAAGTGAAACAATGTACTGATATGATCCACTTTAGGAGGTTGTTCAAATTAATAGTGCTTACGAAGTACAAAGAAGAAGAATTATGAGAAACACTTTCAACCTTATTGAAAATAAGATATTCTTCATCTCAGTATGTGTATCATGACTGACTTAATGATATAATACAAAACTGCTGTAATAATCATTCATGGATGTCATTGTGCTACAAAAATAAGTCAGTAAATGAATGTATATATTTGTAAACGCTCTGAAGTGGGAAAGGGGTAGGATTAAATAAGCATTGCTTCTTCCTACTCCTTTTTGGACATGATGTAAGGTGAAATGATATGAAATTGTGTGATGTATTATGTGTGTTCATGTTCGAAATAAACCTAAAGAAAGAAAGAAAAAGAAAATTATTCTATTGTGTGACGAACCAGGGCCTTGGCTAGCTGCTGCCATCTACAGGACAATTATTCAACTGCACTCAAAGACACAACCAGTCAACAAGACTCATTTGCACTAACCTTTGCAGGTTTAAACATGTCAAATGTAAACTTTTTAAGACTTTTTTAAGACCATCCATCTATCCATCCATTTTCTACCGCTTGTCCCTTTTGGGGACAATCTTGAAAATAATTTAGGACCATTTCACATCCATTTGGACAAAAAAATACAACAACAAGTAAAATCAGAGGTCCAGAATGAATTTTAAGTATATGAATTAATTCATTGCTCTTTCACATTGGTAAACAAAATAGTTAAACTAACTAAATACACCATGAGCTTATATAGTGTAAACTAATTGAAAGAAATATTAGCAAACATAGTAAGAGCCAATTTTCAGATTTGCCATAGAAGTGTTTTCTTGCAAAAGGTGCAGTGTGCTTCATATCAAGTGTTTTCATGTAACATCAACATCAGCAATGGTAGAGGAAAGCACAACACATTGTCTGTGAAAGGGACAGTTAGCATCTCTGCTATGGCTAAATTGTTAACTTTGGTAATGTTTTTTTCGGCTGTCAGAATTGAGCAAACCGATAAAAACATCTACAGTACTACTGTATCTGCACAAAGTTGTGAAAAACATAGTGTGCAGACAGTGATTGTCTAAAAAGAAGGGAGGAATTGATGGTATTATTATTATTAAGCGAGACTGTACTTTATGCATGTTTTAAATAAAAGTAAGGTCATGCATTTTTTAAAGACCTTTCAAAATCGTATTTAAGACCTGTTATGAGATTTTAGGAGCATTTTAAGGTCTTAAATTCAAATGATTGGATTTAAGACTTTAGACTTTAGATGGTCAACTGCACCATTAAAATAGAGTAGTATTGCAGTATAGTGTATATCAGTGTTGGCGCTAAGAATTTTCAAAATGGGGTCCCAGGGACCCCATCAAGTCATAAAAATGGGGTGCCACAGTAAATTTTTGGGGTCCCACTTTTTTGTAACCGTTTTGAAAACAAATGAAAAATGTATGGATTATCCTGTTGTATCTCACATTCGATATTGTCTTTTAGAAAAAGGTTGTCATAAACGCTACTTAATTCATTAAAAAAAATAATACAAAAGAAAACAAATGTTTATGCATATGTACATTTATTCACTTATAAACATTCATTCACTTTCTTCTTTCCTTCATGGACTAAACTTTACCGCTGCCAGAAGTTTTTTCTATATTTGTATTTAATACGTTTTAGGTGTGTTTATTTCAGTATAAAAGTGTAAAAGGTTGCAAAGCATGCTCACAGTCAGAAAGTGCAGGACTTCTTCGAGAACCCCACAAACACTAGACGAATGTGGCAGGGCATACAGGTCATCACAGACTCTAAAGCTGCCCCCTGTCCCTGTGACAACAGTATCAGCTTCCTAAATGACCTTCACAACTACTTTGCAAGGTTTGAGGCACTTAACACCACTCCGGCGAGAAAATCCATCCCTCGCCCTGATGAGCAGCCGCTCAACCTGGACATAGCGGATGTCCGGAAAACCCTGAGGAGAGTGAACCCCCGGAAAGCACCGGGACCTGATGACATTCCGGGCAAGGTGCTTAAGGGATGTGCAGACCAGCTGGCTGGGGTTCCCACAGACATCTTCAACATCTCGCTGACCCAGGCTGTGGTACCATCATGCTTCAAGACGGCCACAATTATTCCAGTGCCTAAAAAACCCACAATCTCCTCCCTCAATGATTACCTCCCCGTTGCACTCACCCCCATCATAATGAAGTGCTTCGACAGGCTGGTAAAGGAATATATGGTCTCCAGACTTCCCCCCACATTTGACCCATACCAGTTTGCTTATCGCCCTAACCGCTCCACAGATGACGCTATCTCCTCTGCACTCCACCTGAGCTTAGAACATCTGGAAGGAAAGGACACACACATGCGGATGTTGTTTCTGGACTTCAGCTCAGCATTCAACACCATCATCCCGCAGCACTTGGTGAGCAAACTGGCCCCCCTTGGATTCAGTACCCCCCTATACAACTGGCTGCTTGACTTCCTCACAGACAGACCTTAATCTGTGAGAGTGGGCAACAACACCTCCAGTGCCATGTCCCTGAGCACCGGCTCCCCCCAGGGCTGCGTCCTGAGTCCACTGTTGTTCACATTGATGACCCATGACTGCTGCGCTAGGTCCACTACTAACCCAGTGTTTCCCACACATTCATTTATTTGTGGCGGCCCGCCACGAAAGAATTACGTCCGGCACAAATGGATTTTTCGGCTTTTGATTCGCTCGACCGCTCATAAAAGCAATGGGACTCTGTCTGTGAATGTACCTTGTAGTTACAACTCCGGTGCAGTAGGTGGCGGTAGCCTACTATGCATTGTAACTCCGCCAATAGCACTTAATTCACCTGGTGGGCCAGAAGAAGAAGAAGAAGAAGAAGAAGACGGCGGAGTAAAACAACGGACCGACCGGATCAAAATACGAGGGTAATATAGGTTGTAGGTAGATAAATTATAGCTGCATCGCTCGCGGCTCGTCATATATTTAACGTTAATCCGCGATTTCACCGAGCGTTTCACTCACGGGGAGCAGCCTGACGCTGCTTCATTAACACCGTCGCTGTTGTCACGTCACGTGTTACAATACCGACGAGCTAACGTGTCCAGGTTATAACCCTGTTGTCAATAAACACACGTGGAGACGGTGCTTCAGATACTGCATTAATAATGAAGCTAAATTGTCCACTGTCCACTGCAGCATGTGAATGCAATGAAAATAATCAAATCTGAGCCAACCAGCTGTTAAAATGTTGTCCAGGTTAATGTTTTGGCCATTAAAAGCCCTTCATTTCAAGATTTCAACTGTGATCGGGCTTTAAACAGGTGGCTGACCTGTTCAGATGGGTGTAACTCAGGGGTGCTCACACTTTTTCTGCAGGCGAGCTACTTTTCAATTGATCAAGTCGTGGGGATCTACCTCATTCATATATATAATTTATATTTACTTATTTATGAAATATATGTTTTTGTTAACAAGTTAAAGGTGTATTTGCCAAAAAATGCGTATCGGCAAGGCATGGGAAAATGCCGATCCAGATCTAAAAAAATTCCGGTCCGTATTTTCCAACGCACTGATTTAAATACATTCCACTTTTCTGCTGCTCCCTAATTTCTGTTCCGCATTTTCCAGCACACCTTCAACACATCTACAGGTCTGTGTCCTAACCGTTAAGACGGCCATGTGAATCAAAAGTTACCGGTAAAAATGTCAGCTGTCTCTGTGCAATATAGAATATACGTCCTCCTTGAGCAGAGAGGTAGCAGCATGGCTAACGATGCTAGTGCAGCCGTGTGCAACGTTCTCTCTAAGATGCGCGCCTGCGCAATTGCGCACTGCTCAAGCGTCCTCTGCGCACAGCAAATATATGCTGCGCACCAAATCAAATCCCATCTGAATTCTAAACAAAATAAACACATTTATTGTGTGTAATTTTGCAATGCAACTGAGTGACAGTGACAACAAGCGGCCCTAACGGTGTTCGTCAACACCGTTCAGTTGAACATCGTTCAATTATTGTAACGTCTATCGAGATGCTTCGAGGACAGGAATTATATCGATCACTTTATTGAGCAAAACTGTTTATATTCGGCCATAACCACACCAAAAATATGAGTAAAAAACTTCTATCTCAAAAAACTAGTCATTTTCTGCCGTACAAACCAGGCCAAAAGCAACTTGTCATCTGTCACCAACACGCATACCACTAAGCCACTGGTGCGTTTATGGCCACACAATAAGTCGGACAACTCAAACACCACACAAAGTTACACTATGACTCCTCAGTCATACGTGTGCTAATTCTACTGTCATTTATTATTAATGTTAATTTATTGATATTAATCATGGAATGCTGTTACTAGAGAAAGTTACAGGAATGCACACTTCATCCTATGCTTACATTTCATTGTGCAACATGAGGATGTTTAAGGGGAACTAAATGTGATCTCTGAAATGGGTACAAATGATTTCCAAAGCAGGACCCCCCACCCAGACATATTGTACAATACGAATCCATAGCTTATGAAAAACAAGATTTCTGTTACCGTATTTTCATTACAAGTGGGCCAAATCACTAATATTACTAAATAATCTCATGAAAATGACTCCTCTCATTTGAGTGTTATTATAAAAGATTGGAGACAGGTGTGCTGCTGGTATTGCCACGTGTGATGTTGCTCACATGTGCGCCACTGAATGCTCAGGGAGTTTTTGTGTTTGCTCACACACATGAACAATTAGAGGGAACATAGCGTGCGAATGGTAATACGAATGAAGGAAGAATGAATTAATTCCCCCAAAAAACAGCAGGGGTCCACCGTCTGGCGGTGGTTTGGCTTCAAGTGGGAATATGTCAAACAGACAACCGTAATTTGTCAAGTGTGGAGCAAAAGCGTTGCTATAAAAAGTAGCATTACTGCTAATATGTAGCATCCTTTGAAAAGTCCCCTGCTAGAGAATGAAAAGTGTTTGAAACTCTACACGTCAACATCTCCATTCGGTGCCACACACCCACACCATCAAAATGCAGAGGCAAACATTTCCAGATCAACACCGTATGAATTTTTTTTTTTTTTTTTTTAGTTGTGATTTCGTTCTCTGCATGAAAGTTTAAAAGTAGCATATATTAATGCAGTATGAAGAAGAATGTTTTAATGTAGACACACAGAATCATCATACTGCTGTGATTATATGCATCAAGTGTTCATTCAAGGCTAAGGCAAAATATCGAGATATATATCGTGTATCGCGATATGGCCTTAAAATATTGCGATATTTAAAAAAGGCCATATCGCCCAACCCTAGTTCAATGATGCCATTTCTGTTTGTCATGTATAATTGTGTCTATTTTGTGTTTATCCTTGAATAAACAGGTCAGTTTCTTGTTACCAACCATTGTGTATTATTCAAACTCACCTAATTCAGCTGGCTAGTTGTTATCAAGAGTACTAAAAGCCTTTTCAACATGAATCTGACAACTAAGTACCGTATTTTCCGCACTATAAGCCGCCCCGGGTTATTAGCCGCACCTTCAATGAATGGCATATTTCAAAACTTTGTTCACCTATAAGCCGCCCCGGGTTATAAGCCGCGCCTACGCTGCGCTAAAGGGAATGTCAAAAAAACAGTCAGATAGGTCAGTCAAACTTTAATAATATATTACAAACCAGCGTTCTAACAACTCTGTTCACCCCCAAAATGTAATGTGCAAATGTGCAATCACAAAAATAGTAACACTCAAATTACTGCAGAGCAATAGCAACATCAATAACTCAACGTTGCTCGAACGTTAATGTCACACAACACACAAAATAAACATTTAAAGCTCACTTTCTGAAATTATTCCTCATCCATAAATCCCTCGAATTCTTCTTCAGTGTCTGAATTAAAAAGTTGGGCGAATACGGCATCCAAAATGGCCGGCTCCGTCTCGTCGAAGTCATTAGAGTCAATGTTGCTGTTTTTCCAGCAGTTCCATGAATCCTGCCTTCCGGAAAGCTCGGACCACAGTTGAGACCGATATATCCGCCCAGGCATTTACAATCCACTGGAAGATGTTGGCGTATGTCGTCCGGCGCTGTCTCCCTGTCTTAGTGGCGCAGGTCATCTTGTTGCTTCCTCTACCTTGCTGCTCTATTTCCGTGTTCTACTGCGTGACTTATTGCCTTGAGTTTGAATTCTGCGTTGTACGCGTGTCTCTTAATAGGAGCCATTTTGTGGTCTTTACAGATGTAAACACACAAATGAAATGAAACGTAATATCCGCGCGCTTCTTCTTCTATGGGGGCGGGTGGTTGCTTACAGTAGAAGAAGAAGCGCTTCCTCTTCTATGGGGGCGGGTGCTTACCTTGGCGGTTGCTTACCGTAGAAGAAGAAGCGCTTCCTCTTCTACGGGGAAAAAAGATGGCGGCTGTTTACCGTAGTTGCGAGACCTAAACTTTATGAAAATGAATCTTAATATTAATCCATATATAAAGCGCACCGGGTTATAAGCCGCACTGTCAGCTTTTGAGAAAATTTGTGGGTTTTAGGTGCGGCTAATAGTGCGGAAAATACGGTAGGCTAAATAACTTTAAACTGTAATACATGCTCGGATAGGCCAGTATCGGTATCGGATCGGAAGTGCAAAAACAACATCGTATCGGATCGGAAGTGCAGAAACCTGGATCGGGACATCCCTAGTGAGGACGGCGAAAAAGATCATCAGGACTCCTCTTCCTCCTATCCAGGAGATCGCAAAAAGCCGCTGCCTGACCAGGGCTCAGAAAATCTGCAAAGACTCCTCCCACCCCCACCAAGGACAGTTTTCACTGCTGGACTCTAGAAAGAGGTTCGCAGCCTCCGAAGCAGAATCTCCAGGTTCTGTAACAACTTCTTCCCTCAGGCCGTAAGACTCAAGAGTCTTAATTACGCATCATAATTATCCCCTCAACTCCCCCCAAAATGGATTAACTCGCTGGAATAAAAAAAGACATTATAACATACATCCATAAACGTGGATGCATGTGAAAAAGTGCAATATATTTATCTGTACAGTAACCTATTTATTTATTTATATATGCACCTTATTGCTTTTTTATCCTGCACTACCATGAGCTAATGTAACGAAATTTCGTTCTTATCTGTACTGTAAAGTTCAAATTTGAATGACAATAAAAAGGAAGTCTAAGTCTAAGTCTAAAACCGTTTTTGCTTGGGTCATGAAATTATGATAATGGTGTGCCAGGGCATACATACATTATTTATTTAACGCTTAAATCTCTAGAGTCTACATCAACTTCAGATCTATCCGTCAATTCTAAGTTTTTTGTTTTTTTATATTGTTTTGTTTGTTTTCTGCCCTTTTTTTCCAAAGAAAACTGTTTTTTTTAATAGCAAACACACAAAATATGCAAAATCTTCCATAAAAATTATTTTTCAAAGTGGAATATTTGATGTGAAGTAATCAGAGCCTTGGATGGGTCAATAATTCATAAAAACATTGATTTTGATTCAATATTATGTTTTGAGCAATGACAGTTTTAAAGGGAAAAAAAACGACTTTGTTTTATTAGTCAACATTGCAACTTTTTCTAAATTACATTTCACCTGTAAGCTTTTTTTATTCCACTTTTGTTATGTTTTTGTTTATTTTAATAGTATTTTTAGAATGTGCCTTGGGCCTTTAAAACATTAGCTGCGGGCCACAAATGGCCACACTATTGACACCCCTGCTATAGATAATAAAAGATTTAACCTGATAAGTCCATCGATAAAAAGCAGAGCCTGGCGACGCATGCGCATTTATCATACTGCACAGTCAGCATCTCTGCTTCACTAAACAATGACGGTGATGACGTCACTGGCAGCGATGCGAGCAACCATACTTGCCAACCTTGAGACCTCCGATTTCGGGAGGTGGGGGGCGTGGTCGGGGTTTGGGCGGGGGGCGTGGTTAAGATATATATATGAAATACTTGACTTTCAGTGAATTCTAGCTATATATATATATATATATATATATATATATATATATATATATATATAAATAAAAGAAATACTTGAATTTCAGTGTTCATTTATTTACACATATACACACACACATAACACTCATCTACTCATTGTTGAGTTAAGGGTTGAATTGTCCATCCTTGTTCTATTCTCTGTCACTATTTCAGAACACACACATTATACAAATATACATTATAAAATCAATAAGAAAACGGGAGCTCTAATTTGGGAGTCTGAATTAGGATCAGAAGTTCCTATATAAACATTGCGCACTCACGTCGCCATTTTGTATTGATTACTGCAGCTGTGCACTGGATTCATTCACAAATAGAAACTACAACTCACAAACACCTTAGAGTTAGGCTCCACCATCAGAATGTGTACTTAAACTTATAAAGATCACATGGATATTATTCAGTGAGTTGATTCACCAAAACTAACCGGTTATACAGGAGGAAAAAGCACACAGGACGTTTCAATTGTTCACAGACTGGTCGCTCTCATCAGAATGACAAGACACTTCCGGTCTGCAGGTGATAGCATTCAATTGGGAAGAAACGCCCTACTGCCCCCCACTGACCAATGTGAATACTGATAAATGTGTAATGACAGCTCCAAAAACGAATTCAAACCACAAAATAAAATAAATAAATCAACACAAAAATGTGACACATTATGGGTGGGTCACATATGCATGTACAGTAGATGACAGTATTGTCCTGTTTAAAAGTGTCACAACATTGCTGTTTACGGCAGACGAACTGCTTTACGGTAGACGAAAACTTGACTGCTGTTGTTGTGTGTTGTTACCGCGCTGGGAGGACGTTAATGAAACTGCCTAACAATAAACCCACTTAAGCAACCAAGAACTCGCCCTCGATCATTAGCTGTTTATATTGTGGGAAAGCGGACGTGTGAACAGGCTGTCAACACGTCACTCAGGTCCGCATGGAGCTGGAGGGGGCGTGGCCTCCAGCTCCGCCTGAATTTCAGGAGAAAATTTGTCCCGGGAGGTTTTTGGGAGAGGAGGTTTTTGGGAGAGGCGCTGAATTTCGGGAGTCTCCCGGAAAATCCGGGAGGGTTGGCAAGTATGCGAGCAACACTTGCTAACTTGTCAGCCACTTCTCCAAGAGACTCCTTTTGAACACTCCTTGCACATTAACACTTCAAAAAGGCACATATTTGCCTCGTTTGTTGACCTGCAAAGTATCTTTTTGTGGTGGACGAGTCTGGTCGGGTGCTTGTTTTCTTGAAGCTAATAGCTAGCCTGTCTCCATCTTCGAACGACGTCGATCCAGCGGAATATAAAAGTGAAGTTTCCACGGACTCACAAAAACTAAACAACTTATTTACTGGAGAAATGGCACAGGATGAAGTAAAAAAGGTTGACTTCACACTCATTTGAGTGTTTACCATGAAGTCTTTCTTTTGACAGCCCCTCACGGTAAAGTTGTCCGAGTGGAAACTGAGGCAGTATTTGTGATTGATAAAACTTTCGGCAAATCAAAATTTAAGAAATTGTACTGGAAAGTTCATTACTTAGAAGTCGAACAACAAAAACGCAATAAACAGGGTCGGAAATTTGACTTGGCAAATATAAACAAAACACCGGCGGAAAGCGGTAATTGAAAAAAAACAAACAAGCAAACTAGAGTTTTGGCCCAGAGAAGGCAGGGTCGGTAAGAAAATAATTAAAATCCGCATCCCGAAGACACGCGGACTACCAGAAATGCGCATCCTTTCTGATTTCAATGCATAAAAAGACACAAAAAGTGAGTTAACGGCAACAGTGTATATGTATGTACATATAATAATACATTATTTAAATACACCATTAAAACATTAAAAGAGAGTAGTATTGCAGTATAGTATATGTATCAGTGTTTCCCACACATTCATTTATTTGTGGCGGCCCGCCACGAAAGAATCACGTCCGCCACAAATGGATTTTTCGGCTTTTGACTCGCTCGACCGCTCATAAAAGCAATGGGACTCTGTCTGTGAATGTTGCTTGTAGTTACAACTCCGGTGCAGTAGGTGGCGGTAGCCTACTATGCATTGTAACTCCGCCAATAGCACTTAATTCACCTGGTGGGCCAGAAGAAGAAGAAGAAGAGGGACGGACGGACGGGATCAAAATACGAGGGTAATATAGGTTATGGTAGATAGGTTATAGCTGCATCGCTCGCGGCTCGTCATATATTTAACGTTAATCCGCGATTTCACCGAGCGTTTCACTGACGGTGAGCAGCCTGACGCTGCTTCATTAACACCGCCGCTGTTTGGCAGACGGACGTAATAACAATCACCTGTTTTCATACCGACGAGCTAACGTGTCCAGGTTATAACCCTGTTGTCAATAAACACACGTGGAGACGATGCTTCAGATACTACATTAATACTCAAGCTAAAATGTCCACTGTCCACTGCAGCATGTGAATGCAATGAAAAGAATAAAATCTGAGCCAACCAGCTGTTAAAATGTTGTCCAGGTTAATGTTTTGGCCATTAAAGGCCCTTCATATCAAGATTTCAAGTGTGATCGGGCTTTAAACAGGTGGCTGACCTGTTCAGATGGGTGTAACTGCTACTGGTCAAATAATGTGAAATAGCATTTAATTTTACATGTATGCAATGCCATTTAAATGTAATTATAGATGATAATAATAATAATAAATACTGTGTAGTGTTGTAAATAGTCAACGGGAAGGATTTTAGTAAGATATAAGCCATGAGCACTACACAGCCAGAAAAAAACCTAGGCAGGACAAGTAAAAATATTGGGGCAAGTAGATTTGAGAAGTCGGGGAAGTAGAAAAATTAGGGCGGAGGGAACAGGTGAGACTCAGCAAACACTGAAAAATAAAGCAGGGTCAGATCAGAAATGCACTTTTCTCATGAAAAGGGTCCTAATTTATATTCTTATGTGCCTTATAGAGAGGACCACGACAAAACATACACCTCTGCCTCTGTTTCACTTTATGTTGCTGGTAAATAATATGGTTGTAGTAGTAGGCTAAAGTTAAATTATTTAGTATGCACTAATTAAAGGGGCAGCGCTTTAAGAGACATTTTAGCTTTTATATTTTATAAGATATATTTTTTGTAAGAACCACAATTAATAAATATATTTCAATGAATAACTAATTGTTCAAATCTGTATATAAATATGTACATAAAGTGTTGTAATTATATTCCAACTCCGCGTTCTTCTTGGTCATCGCCGCTGCCGCCGCCACCCCCCACCCCCCGACCACACCACCACAAATAGATGCCTGCCCTGTGGGAAACACTGTGTATATACATATAATGATGGATTATTTAACTATACCATTAAAAGAGAGTAGTACTACAGTATGCTGTATGTGTACGTGCATATAATAATACATGATTTAAATACACCATTAAAATAGAGTAGTATTGCAGTATAGTGTATATGTATGTGCATATAATAAAGGATTATTTAAATACACCATTAAAATTAAGTAATATGGACATTTATTAGAGCTGTTTATTTTATGGAGGAATGTAGTTAATCATAGAACTGGCACCGAATGTTAGTAAAAAATATTGATTTTGAATCAAGAATTGATTCTGAATCGAAATGTTACCCCCAAAAATGGAATGGATTCAAATTGTGAGATGGCCGAAGATTAGTGCATTTATAAAATATCCATCTTTGTCTCTAGCTCCAAATGAACATTTATACAGGTTGGTCACAGCTAACTCAGTGGTTCTTAATCCACGAATGCTACTTTATTGGTTGGCTATCGGCTATCTTCTGCCATCTACATGACTATTATTCTACTGCACTCAAAGACACAATCAGTCAACAAGACTAATTTGCACTTGCTGGTCTTTTTTTACCAGTAAAATGAAATGGGAAAACTTCCCTTACAGCAACCTTAAGTTGAAAGAATACAACTAAAACAGTCAACTACATCATTAAAATAGAGTAGTACTGCAGTAAAGTATATATGTATGTGCATATAATAACACCCATCCATCCATCCATTTTCTACCGCTTATTCCCTTTGGGGTCGCGGGGGGCGCTGGAGCCTATCTCAGCTACAATCGGGCGGAAGGCGGGGTACACCCTGGACAAGGCGCCACCTCATCGCAGGGCCAACACAGATAGACAGACAACATTCACACTCACATTCACACACTAGGGCCAATTTAGTGTTGCCAATCAACTTATCCCCAGGTGCATGTCTTTGGAGGTGGGAGGAAGCCGGAGTACCCGGAGGGAACCCACGCAGTCAACACATGATTTAAATTGTATTGTGGCCAAACAACTAAATTTTTGTTTCATTTGACCACAGAACTTTCCTCCAGAAGGTCTTATCTTTGTCCATGTGATGTCAGATGAAACAAAAATTGAACTGTTTGGCCACGATACCCAGCAATATGTTTGGAGGGGAAAAGGTGAGGCCTTTAATCCCAGCAACACCATGCTGGGATTAAATTACATAATACTACCACCACCAAGTTAAAGTTAAAGTACCAATGATTGTCACACACACACCAGGTGTGGCGAAATTATTCTCTGCATTTGACCCATCACCCTTGATCACCCCCTGGGAGGTGAGGGGAGCAGTGAGCAGCAGCGGTGGCCGCGCCAGGGAATCACATGATGGTGGTAGTATTATGCTCTGAGCCTGTTTTGCTGCCAATGGAACTGGTGCTTCACAGAGAGTAAATGGAACAATGAAAAAGGAGGATTCCCTCCAAATTCTTCAGGACAAACTAAAATCATCGGCTCGGACGTTGGGTCTTGGGAGCAGTTGGGTGTTCCAACAGGACAATGACCCCAAACACATGTCAAAAGTGGTAAAGGAATGGCTAAATCAGACTAGAATTAAGGTTTTAGAATGGCCTTCCTAAAGTCCTGACTTAAACGTGTGGACAATGCTGAAGAAACAAGTCCATGTCAGAAAACCAACACATTTAGCTGAACTGCACCAATTTTGTCAAGAGAATTGGGCAAAAAATTCAACCAGAAGCTTGTGGATGGCTACCAAAAGCACCTTAGACCCATACTAAATTCATAAAAATACCAAACTTCATGAATGTTTTTTGTGACAAACAAGTATGTACTCAAATTACTTTATTATTATTATCACAAACAAATAAGAGTGGTAGAAATTATTTGAAACTCAAGACAGCCATGACATTATGTTCTTTACAAGTGTATGTAAACTTTTGATCACGACTGTATGTACGTGCATATAATAATGTATTATTTAAATACACCATTAAAATAGTATTGCAGTATAGTGTATATGTATGTGCAAATTAATAATGGATTGTATAAATACGCCATTAAAATATAGTATTGCAGTGTAGTGTACATGTACATACATATAATAATGGATTATTTAAATACACCATTAAAATAGAGTAGTATTGCAGTATAGTGTATATGTACATACATATAATAATGGATTATTTAAATACACCATTAAAATAGAGTAGTATTGCAGTATAGTGTATATGTACATACGGTACATATAATAATGGATTATTTAAATACACCATTAAAATAGAGTGGTATTGCAGTATTGTGTATATGTATGTACATAAAAAATTAATTATTTAAATACAACATTAAAATAGAGTAGTTGGGGCGGTATAGCTCGGTTGGTAGAGCGGCCCTGCTAGCAACTTGAGGGTTGCAGGTTCGATCCCTGCTTCCGCCATCCTAGTCACTGCTGTTGTGTCCTTGGGCAAGACACTTTACCCACCTGCTCCCAGTGCCACCCACACTGGTTTAAATGTAACTTAGATATTGGGTTTCACTATGTAAAGCGCTTTGAGTCACTAGAGAAAAGCGCTATATAAATATAATTCACTTCACTAGTATTGCAGTATTGTGTATATGTATGCGGTGTTGGCATCCCAGGGACTCCATCAAGTCATAAAAACGAAGTCCCACAGTAAATTTTTGGCGTCCCAAAACAAATGATAAATGTATGCATTATCCTGTTATATCTCCCATTCTATATTGTGTTCTGGAAAAAGGCTGTCATAAACATTAACTCATATAAAAAACAAAACAAAACAAAAAACAAATTTTTATGCATATGTAAATGTATTCAGTTATAAACATTCATTCACTTTCTTCTTTCCTTCATGGATCTAAACTTGACCGCTGCCAGTAGTTTTTTCTTTATTTGGATTTAATAAATTGTAGGTGTATATATTTCAGTATAAAAATTTTGGTCATGAAATTATGATAATGGTGTGTCAGGGCATACGATACATTTATTTGATTATTCTCACCTCTATGTAGATCATCAGTCGTTTAAAAACCGCCACATCTACAGGTGATTACGGTACTCTCTTGCAAAAGGGAAGCTTACACAGATACAATTGTATTCTGAGAATGTCATACAGGGAAGTGTTTTAACGTCTCACTTGAATCCATGTCATTTACAGTATTTGCACAAAACTTAGAAAGAGTTTTATCTAAAATTCTTCTAGGGTGTATTGTGTAAGTGCATTTGCCAGTGATCACACCAGTCAGTCTTCTTATAAATGTTTGTACGGACTTACGCATTGAACTGATCACTGACTGTATAGCAGTTGAGCTAAAAGAGCGTGTACGGCCAAAATAAATTGCATGATTAAACTTAAGTCCGTACATGATTACTGATATAATATTTTCTGATAAATCACATGATTAACTTGTTTTTTTGACAGCTCTAGTTCCTAGTAATGTTTAGTTTGTTAAACTTTTGTGCCAATGTGTCTGTTGTGTTTGTTGTTCTTATTTATCTTTCGCTAGTGTTGTTGCCCAAAAATAAATTACAAGTGATATTGTTTGTATGACTTTTGTTAAGTACTTTTGAGAGGCATTGTTAATGTTCTAACTATATTAAAGTGTATTTTTGTACAAGATCTATGTTTTTCATGTAACAATAACATTTTATTTATTGTTTTATAGGTTAGGCATCATGTGAAAAAAATCTTGCAAAAAAGAAAAAAAGTAGGCTGAAATATTATGTATCCCCTACTAACTTTTTTGTGATTAATAAAATGAGTCCAAATTCACAAGTTTTGTTGTTGATGATGCTAAATATGTACAGAATAAACCACATGAAGTTAGTACATCAATTGAAGAAAATAGAAGGAGGGACACATTTTATGGCAGCACAGAAATATGCTGAAATATTTTGTAACCCTTACTAACTTTTTTGTAATTAATAAAATGAGTCCAAATGTACACAATTAGCTGTAAATGATACTAAAAGTGTACATAATAAATCACAGGAAGTCACTACATTATTTGAGGGAAATAGAAGGGGGACACATTTTATGGCAGCACAGAAATATGCTGAAATGTTCTGTATCTCCTACTAACTTTTTTGTCATTAATAAAATGAGTCCAAATTCACAAGTTTTGTACAACATGACGTTAGTACATAGCTTAAGGAAAATAAACGTAAGTGGGACACATTTTCTGTCATAAAACATGTGTTTTTTAACATGGAATTGAGTATACCCCGTAGTGGTGGTTCCCATTATATTGGTGTTATTCTTTTTATTTATCAGAAAATGAAATAAATAATAAACTAAATTAAAGGATGTTAGAGAAGCGTGTGCAGCGATGTGAATACAAATACAGCACGTCATGTACGGATGATCAAAAGCATGTATTTGGGTAGGAATGTCGCATACTACACCAACAACATTTTTGACAATCAAATCATGATCGTAATATTCCACATCCATATCATTGACATTGCTAATAACACAGAAGTGCTGCTGCTGTCTGAAACAAAACAAAACAAAGCACCGGCAGAAAGCGATAATCGGTTAAAAAAAAAACGAACAAACCGGAGTTTTGACCGGGAGAAGACGAGGTCGGAAAAAAAAAAAATCTGCGTCACGAGTGGGCTCCCGCAAGTGCGCGTCCTTTTTGATTTCAATGCGTAAAAAGACACAAAAAGTGCGTTAATGCCAACACTGTGTATGTACATATAACAATGGATTATTTAAATACACCATTAACATAGAGTAGTATTGCAGTATAGTGGATATGTACGTGCGTATAATAATGGATTATTTAAATACACAATTAAAATAGAGTAGTATTGCAATATAGTGTATATGTATATACATACAATAATGGATTACTAAAATACACCAATAAAATAGAGTAGTATTGCAGTATAGTGTATATGTACATACATATAATAATTAATTATTTAAATACACAATTAAAATAGAGTGGTATTGCAGTATTGTGCATATGTATGTACATATAACAAATTATTATTTAAATACAACATTAATATAGAGTAGTACTGCAGTAAAGTCTTTATGTACCTGCATATAATAATGGATTATTTAAATACACCATTAAAATAGAGTAGTATTTCAGTACTATGAGCATATAATGTTTGATGATGTTTTTGGTAACAGTCATGATTCTGAATATGAGGATGTTTGACGATGTTTTTGATAACAGTCATGACTCTAAATGTGAAGATATTTGACAATGTTTTTAGTAACAGTCATGACTCTGAATGTGAGGATATTTGACGATGTTTTATTAACAGTCGTGACTCTGAATGTGAGGATGTTTGACGATGTTTTTGGTAACAGCCATGACTTTAAATGTGAGGATATTTGACAATGTTTTAGTAACAGTCAGGACTCTGAATGTGAGGATGTTTGACAATGTTTTTGGTAACATTTATGACTCTGAATGTGAGGATGTTTGACAATGTTTTTGGTAACAGTTATGACTCTGAATGTGAGGATGTTTGACAATGTTTTTGGTAACAGTCATGGCTCTGAATGCAACGATGTTTGACAATGTTTTTAGTAACAGTCTTGGCTTTGAATGTGAGGATGTTTAACAATGTTTTTGGTAACAGTCAAGGCTCTGAATGCGAGGATGTTTGACAATGTTTTTGGTAACAGTCATGGCTCTGAATGCGACGATGTTTGACAATGTTTTAGTAACAGTCTTGGCTTTGAATGTGAGGATGTTTAACAATGTTTTTGGTAACAGTCATGGCTCTGAATGTGAGGATGTTTGACAATGTTTTTGGTAACAGACTGAATGTGAGGATGTTTGACCATGTCTTTGGTAAGAGTCATGATTGAACCTGAGGACGTTTGACGATGTTTTTGGCAACAGTCACGGCTCTGAATGCGAGGATGTTTGACAATGTTTTTGGTAATAGTCATGACTCTGAATGTGAGGATGTTTGACGATGTTTTTGGTAACAGTCATGACTGACTGAGGATGTTTGACATTGTTTTTAGTAACAGTCATGGCTTTGAATGTGAGGATGTTTGACAATGTTTTTTTTAACAGACTCTGAATGTGAGAATATTTGACTATGTTTTAGGTAACAGTCATGGCTTTGAATGTGAGGATGTTTGACTATGTTTTTGGTAACAGCCATGGCTCTGAATGTGAGAATGTTTGACGATGTTTTTGGTAATAGTCATTACTCTGAATGTGAGGATGTTTGACAATGTTTTTAGTAACAGTCTTGGCTTTGAATGTGAGGAGGTTTAAACATGTTTTTGGTAACAGTCATGGCTCTGAATGTGAGGATGTTTGACAATGTTTTTAGTAACAGTCATGGTTTTGAATGTGAGGATGTTTGACTATGTTTTTGGTAACAGTCATGGCTTTGAATGTGATGATGTTTGACTGTTTTTGGTAACAGTCATGGCTGAATCTGAGGATGTTTGACTATGTTTTTGGTAACAGTCATGACTGAACGTGAGGACGTTTGACGATGTTTTTGGTAACAGTCATGACTCTGAATGTGAGGATGTTTAACGACGTTTTGGGCAACAATCATGGCTCTGAATGTGAGGATGTTTGACAATGTTTTTGGTAATAGTCATGACTCTGAATGTGAGGATGTTTGACGATGTTTTTGGTAACAGTCATGACTGACTGAGGATGTTTAACAATGTTTTTGGTAATAGTCATGACTGAATGTGAGGATGTTTGACATTGTTTTTGGTAACAATCATGGCTCTGAATCTGAAAAAGTTTGACGATGTTTTTGGTAATAGTCATTACTCTGAATGTGAGGATGTTTGACAATGTTTTTGGTAACAGTTATGACTCTGAATGTGAGGATGTTTGACAATGTTTTTAGTAACAGTCTTGGCTTTGAATGTGAGTATGTTTAACAATGTTTTTGGTAAGAGTCATGGCTCTGAATGTGAGGATTTTTGACAATGTTTTTGGTAACGGACTCTGAATGTGAGGATGTTTGATGATGTTTTTGGTAATAGTCATGACTCTGAACCTGAGGATGTTTGATGATGTTTTTGGTAACAGTCATGACTCTGAATGTGAGGATGTTTGACTATGTTTTTGGTAACAGTTATGACTCTGAATGTGAGGATGTTTGACAATGTTTTTGGTAACAGTCATGGCTCTGAATGTGAGGATGTTTGACAATGTTTTTGGTAACAGTCATGGCTCTGAATGTGAGGATGTTTGACAATGTTTTTGGTAACAGTCATGGCTCTGAATGTGAGGGTGTTTGATGATGTTTTTGGTAACAGTTATGACTCTGAATGTGAGGATGTTTGACGATGTTTTGGTAACAGTCATGACTGAATTTGAGGATGTTTGACAATGTTTTTGGTAACACTCTGAATGTGAGGATGTTTGACATGTTTTTGGTAACAGTCATGGCTCTGAATTTGAGGATGTTTGACAATGTTTTTGGTAACGGACTCTGAATGTGAGGATGTTTGACGATGTTTTTGGTAATAGTCATGACTCTCAATGTAAGGATGTTTGACTATGTTTTTGGTAACAGTCATGATTCTGAACCTGAGGACGTTTGACAATGTTTTTGGAAACAGTCACGACTGACTGTGATGTTTGACGATTTTTTTGGTAACGGACTCTGAATGTGAGGATGTTTGACGATGTTTTTGCTAACAGTCATGACTCTAAATGTGAGAATATTTGACAATGTTTTTAGTAATAGTCATGACTCTGAATGTGAGAATGTTTGACAATGTTTTTAGTAATAGTCATGATTCTGAATGTGAGGATGTTTAACGATGTTTTTGATAACAGACTCTGAATGTGAGTACCGTATTTTCCGCACTATAAGGCGCACCTAAAAACCACAATTTTTCTCAAAAGATGACAGTGCGCCTTATAACCCGGTGCGCTTTATTACGATTAATTTTCATAAAGTTTCGATCTCGCAACTTCGGTAAACAGCCGCCATCTTTTTTCCCGGTAGAACAGGAAGTGCTTCTTCTTCTACGCAAGCAACCGCCAAGGTAAGCACCCGCCCCCATAGAACAGGAAGCGCTACCTACCGCCCGCCCCCGGAAGAAAAAGAAGCGCGCGGATATTTCGTTTCATTTCCTTTGTTTGTCTACATCTGTAAAGACCAGACTACAAAATGGCTCCTACTAAACGACACGCTTATAACGCAGAATTTAAACTTAAGGCAATAAGTCATGCCGAAGAACACGGAAATAGAGCAGCAGCAAGAGAATATAACATAAATGAATCAATGGTGCGTAGGTGAAGGAAGCAAGAAGATGACCTGCGCCAGGTAAAGAAGACAAAACAGAGCTTCCGAGGGAACAAAGCACGATGGCAACAGTTGGAGGACGAACTCGAACAGTGGGTTGTTGAGCAGAGAGCAGCAAGCAGAAGTGTCAGCACCATCACTATTCGAATGAAGGCAACAACGCTAGCAAGCGAACTTCACCTGGATGATTTTAAAGGTGGTGCTTCTTGGTGTTTTCGGTTTATGAAAAGACGCAATCTCTCCATCCGCACACGGACCACTGTTTCACAGCAACTGCCTAACGACTTTAAAGAAAAGCTGGCTACTTTCCGTGCATATTGTAAAAAGAAGATAGCGGAAAAAAAGATCCGGCCAGAGAACATTATCAACATGGACGAGGTTCCACTGACTTTTGATATTCCTGTGAACCGCACTGTTGATATAACGGGAGCACGTACGGTGAATATTCGCACCACTGGGAATGAAAAGTCGTCCTTCACGGTGGTTCTAGCTTGCCATGCTAATGGCCAGAAACTTCCTCCCATGGTCATATTCAAAAGGAAGACCTTGCCAAAAGAGACCTTTCCAGCCGGCGTCATCATAAAAGCTAACTCGAAGGGATGGATGGATGAAGAAAAGATGAGCGAGTGGTTAAGGGAAGTTTACGCGAAGCGGCCGGGTGGCTTTTTTCACGCTGCTCCGTCCATGTTGATATATGACTCTATGCGCGCCCACATCACAGATGGTGTCAAAAAACAAGTGAAGCACACAAATACAACACTCGCCGTCATTCCGGGTGGATTAACCAAAGAACTCCAACCGCTGGATATTGGTGTCAACAGGGCATTCAAATCACGACTGCGAACTGCGTGGGAAAAATGGATGACCGAAGGCGAACACACCTTCACTAAGACGGGCAGACAACGCCGGACAACATACGCCAACATCTGCCAGTGGATTGTAAATGCCTGGGCAGATATTTCTGTCACAACTGTGGTCCGAGCTTTCCGGAAGGCAGGATTCACAGAACTGCTGCACAACAACAGCGACACTGAATCCGATGATTTCGAAGAGACGGAGCCCGCCATTTTGGAAGCCACGCTAGCGCAACTTTTCAATTCGGACACCGAAGACGAAGAATTCGAAGGATTTACCGGTACGAATGAAGAATAACTTCAGAAAGTGAGCGCTATGTTTATTTTGTGTGTTGTGTGTTGTGACATTAACGTTCGAGCAACATTACCGGTATGTTGCTATTGCTCTACACCATTTTGAATTTTACTATGTTTGTGATTGCACATTTGTACATTTTGGGACAGAGTTGTTAGAACGCTGGTTTTCAATATATTATTAAAGTTTGACTGAACTATCTGACTGTTTTTTTGACATTCACTTTAGCGCAGCGTTTTTTTGACATTCACTTTAGCGCAGCGTAGGCGCGGCTTATAGTCCGGGGCGGCTTATTGGTGGACAAAATTATGAAATATGTAATTCATAGAAGGTGCGGCTAATAATCCGGTGCGCCTTATAGTGCGGAAAATACGGTATGTTTGACAATGTTTTTGGTACAGACTGAATGTGAGGATGTTTGACGATGTTTTCGGTAATAGTCATGACTGACTGTGATATTTGACCATGTTTTTGGTAACGGACTCTGAATGTGAGTATGTTGGACGATGTTTTTGGTGACAGTCATGACTGAATCTGCGGATGTTTGACAATGTTATTGGAAACAGTCAAGGCTCTGACTGTGAGGATGTTTGACGATGTTTTTGGTGACAGTCATGACTCTGAATGTGAGGATGTTCGACAATGTTTTTGGTAACAGTCATGACTGAATTTGAGGATGTTTGACAATGTTTTTGGTAACACTGAATTAGGGCTGGGCGATATATCGCGGGTTTGTCTCTGTGCGATATAGAAAATGACTTTATCGTGATATTGGAGTATACGTTCTCACACAGTTGCTTTTAGCTGCGGGCATTACACTACAGGCTTCTCTCACTCTTTGTTGTCTCTCTTTTTTTACAGAGACATAAAACAAGCGCACTTTCTTACATACGTCACATACGTATCGCCGTTGCGGAGCAGAGAGGTAGCGGCATGGGTAACGTTAGCTGTGGTGCGAGTGGTAATACGAGAGAAAGAAGGTGCGAATATGGTAACAAATGAAGGAATAATTAATTTCCAAAAAAACAGCAGGGGGTCCATCGTCTGGTGGTATTTTGGCTTCAAGTGGGAATATGTCTAACAGACAACCGTACAAGCGTTGCTACTAAAAGTAGCATTACTTCTAATATGTAGCATCATTTGAAAAGTCACCTGCTAGAGAATGAAGACTGCTTACTCCGCATGTTAACATCTCCGTTCGGTACCACACCAACAAAATGTCTAGGCAACCATTTCCACATCAACACCGTATTAAAAATAGTCAACAACAGAAGGAGATAACGTCCGCAGGAACCTACCACATAGCGAAGGAAATACACTATTGGATTTCCTATTATGCAGCTCATTTTTATTTGACAGTTATTGAAATATCTTGCGTGACATCATGCACAAAAGTGCACTTTATTTGTTTTAAACTATTGTAGTGACGTTCTGTACAAAAAGTGCACTTTAATTTAGTGTTGTTTTGGTATGCTATCTTAGTGACATCATGCACAAAAGTGCACTCAGCTTGTTTTAGAATGTCTCTGACAATATTGCACTTTCTGTTTTGAAATGACATGAATGTTTGTGCCACTGCTTAATAACTGTTTGATAAATACAGTTTTGGTAAATTGACTTAGTTGTGATTTCCCTCTCTGCATGAAAGTTTGAAATTAGCATATATTAATGAAGTATGAACAAGAATGTTTTAATGTAGACACATAGAATCATCATACTGGTGTGATTATATGCATCAAGTGTTCATTCAAGGCTCAGGCAAAATATCGAGATATATATCGTGTATCGTGACATGGCCTAAAAATATCGAGATATTAAAAAAAGGCCATATCGCCCAGCCTTACTCCCCAGCCCTACTCCGAATGTGAAGATGTTTGACATGTTTTTGGTAATAGTCATTACTCTGAATGTGGGGATGTTTGACAATGTTGTTGGTAACACTCATGGCTCTGACTGTGAGGATGTTTGCCAATGTTTTTAATGAGTCATGGCTCTGACTGTGTGGATGACTGACAATGTTTTTGGTAACAGTCGTGGCTCTGAATGTGAGGATGTTTGACGATGTTTTCGGTAACAGTCATGGCTCTGACTGTGAGGATGTTTGCCAATGTTTTTGGTAATAGTCATGACTCTGAATATGAGGATGTTTGACAATGTATTTAGTAACAGTCATGCCTCTGAATGTGAGGATGTTTGACAATGTTTTTGGTAAGGGACTCTGAATGTGAGGATGTTTGACGATGTTTTCGGTAACAGACTCTGAATGTGAGGATGTTTGATTATGTTTTTGGTTACGGACACTAAATGTGAGGATGTTTGACGATGTATTTGGTAACGGACTCTGAATGTGAGGATGTTTGACGACGTCGAACAGTTTGAGTAGACGTTACCTTCCCCGGTGCCGCCACCGCTGCCTCCCTTTGGGGTGATGAGCTCCCGCCTCAGTTTGGCCAGACGGGCTTTAAGCAGACCCAAGTGGTGAGCCGTGGCCTTGTTCCTCTGTGTCCTGGCCATCTACAACAACAACACTTTAGCCTGACAATAACCACTACATACACAAATATTCTTCTAAAGAAATTAAGGTTGTGTTATTAGGGGTGTAACGGTACGTGTATTTGTATTGAACCGTTTCGGTACAGGGGTTTCGGTTCGGTTCGGAAGTGTACCGAACGAGTTTCCACACGGACATATTAATCTCCCGTTTGGGAACACTTTGGCTGCGCGGTACAACAATGGAGGAGGAAGGTTTGCCGATATTGTTCAGCAGCTGCTTCTGACAACATGTCAAACATGCTAACCCATTAGAAGCGTCACCACCGCATTCAAGCAGCCTCTCCTCGGCGAGTCAGGCAGGTGTTATGAGAGTAGCTTATGTGTGTGTGTGGCCCTTTAATATGTGACAGCATGTGAGGTGAGTGACGTTAAGTGAGTGTGTGGGCGAGCGAGGTGAGGGAACGGTAACGTGATTGTGGGGAGTGGCTAGTGTTTTTTGTTGGATTGGCTGTGTGCAAGACCTCAATAAAGCCACGTTTTGCAACTAATCGCTGGACTCCTCATTTACCCTATAGTCCGGAGCTGTGGAGACCCACTGCCGGGTAGTGTGAAGGGTGTTGTCCCCGAGAATACATCGGCCCTGGAGGAGTGTCTCCCCTGCGCTCCTCGACTACGGTCTGGGAGCCGGAAGCAGGAAAGGTGCAACACAGGGCTAAAGCAATAACAAATGTTTTTATAGCAGCAGATTTAAATCCATATTGCATTAAAAACTAGATTTTGACCCACTTCTATGGTGGAAGAACAATGAGCCAGGCTGGGGGGGGTAATCTGAGGCTGAGTTGACTTGAAACTGTTTAATGTTGCACTTTTTATATGTAAAAGAAAAGTGTTGTTATTTTATTTAATCTGAGCAACAACTTGGGGCAGTTTAATGTTGATTAACATGGACCCCGATTTAAACAAGTTGAAAAACGTATTCGGGTGTTACCATTTAGTGGTCAATTGTACGGAATATGTACTGTACTGTGCAATCTACTAATAAAAGTCTCAATCAATCAAAAAAAGCACTTTGTATGTAGAAAGGTTTTGTTAAGAAACCATTCTGAGCCTTATCTTATTTAGTTTTTATTTATATGTGTTGACCACATTAACCCTGGCAAAGGACCTTGTGTGTATATGTATGTTATGCCATTGTTTACAAATTTTGTAAATAAATAACCAAAAAATTTACATTTTGTTGTTTTCTTACTGTAGCGAAAATTAACCGAACCGTGATCTCTAAACAGAGGTACGTACCGAACCGAAATGTGTGTGTACCGTTACACCCCTACATGCTATACATTCATTTTAGACACTGGCCAGCTATAATTGATATTTTAATTATATGTATGTATTTTACCCGGGAATTACGCTTTGTTTGGGCTTCTGCTTGATTCACTATTCACATTGCAATAAAATTAAGTAATTATTGTGTATTTGAGATGCTCGTTTGCCACAAGTATAAAATATATATATGTATTTGATAGCATAACAAAACAGTCATACATGACTGAGTACTTGTGTTGCGTAACAATGTACATACGGTAAAAATTAAATTAACAGTGGTTAATTCTGTAATGGAGGATGATAATTCAGTTTAAAAAAAATTCACCAAGGTGAAAACGTCACATCGGTCAACGTTTACCGGCTCCATACTACCATGGATCGATCGTTGCTTAACAATAGTCGCAAAACCGGGTGATAAAGCTTCAAGTCAATATCGCCATGATAAGTTATTTGGGTTACACAATGACATAATTAGTGAGAAAAGGCGCTATCATTTATATTAGCATTACACGCTAGCATCTAGCTACAGCATGTCTGATTTATTACCTAGCGAGCGACACATATTTCCTTCTTACCTCATTTTCAATCTCTGCTATTTTGGCGAGTATGCTCATGATGCTTTCTTGTATCAATCTGCGTTGACGCTAGAAATTTGAAAACTTGACACATAAGAACGTGGGAAAAGTTCAAAATGTGCACGGCTAGCAAGCGCCCACACTTCTGTAGCACGCAGGCGTCAGTGACACGAAGCACTTCCGGTTGCCAATTCTCGCGAGAATGAGTGAAGCCGTTGAAATGAAACGGTAGATTTCACACAAAGTCGGCAGCGTGAGATATTTTAAACATCGTATATTTTTTATTTACGTCACACACAGTAAAATCTCCATTTGATCACTATTTTGCTGAAATTTGGGAGCTGAAAACTTTCTTGATTGCCATCTCGTATTACAAAGGGAATATTGTTGTCCACTGCTGATTGTTTACTCAACTGCAGAGAGTACCAGGTGTTCATTAATATTGCATAAACACGTCTACTTGTATGATGTTGTAAATTATTTGTTTTAGAAGTCTCCGTTGAGACGTGGCATTTATTAAGGCCACTATTTAAGGAAGTACACATGATGGTGATGAAAATAAAATCAGACGCGTCAGAGCTCGGTTGCCAGTCACATTTATAATTTTTGCTTATGCATACAACTCACCAAAATCTTGACCTGTAAAAAAAAAAAGCAATTTGATGAATGATATAACTTGTGTGTGTGGGGTGAGTCCAGAACACATTTCTTCTTAGATTGCTTGGCTTTTATTCCATATTCAGGAAGCATGTAGGTGAAAATCTCATGCTTGGTACGCTGAATCTGCTTGTTGTTGATTATTGTTAAACTTGTCCTCATCAAAACATACAAAAATAGTACTTTTCTTTAAGGTAGATTCGGTTTCAGCGAGTTCGTCCAGCCGAGGGGATAGGAAGTGGAAACACAGCAAGACAAGATCCACTATTGAGTCTGTGGACAGGTTGTGTATTTCAGAGAGGGTGGTGGACCTCCAACTGGATTCATAAGAACTACAAATAAACCCATGCCCAAATCTCCTTTGATCAATTCAAATATGTCATTAGATATCGGTTGTTATTGATTATTAATACAAAAGTGCGGTGTGAGACTCGGAAGCGTTTACGTGGATTATTTGCAAAATGATCTAAAGGATTCTAGGTCTGCTGTCACTCTAGTCTGGGAAGCACTATTTTAGTGCACTAGTCGACCGAGGCAAGCAGCGCTGAGGTAATAGAAAGCCACAAAGTGTTATCCGCCATCTTGGATTCTGTCATCAGAATAGGGATAATACTTCTTGAAGCCATAAGGCTTTGAGATCAATGCAACTTGGCCATATGATGGCAAAAATGGAGGCCTTGCCTTCTGTGGACCCTAGCTGCTCTCGGAGGAGGTGGGCGGCACCGTGGACGAAGACCTGCGCCGCGACTCGGGGCTGTGTCTGTCTCGAGGCTGGAGCTGCACCTCCAGGAAGTCCCTGTGCTGCTGGCTGATCACCTGACTGATGAGTCCTGGCAGAGCCTGCAAGTTGGTCAGCAGAGTCTCCAGCTTTGTCTCCAACAACGCGATCCTCTTGTCCATGTCCTCCCCTCGCTCGTTCAGGTCCGACACCATGTCGTACATTATGTTCTGAGTCTGGCACAAGGAGAGGAAATAACCCTTTAGCTAAGAACATGGAATAACTCTCTCAGCAGCAAACAGGAAAACAAATTGAATCAATCGCGACATAAACGCTCTTATTTGCCAGTTTGGAAAATGTATCAAATCAATCCCCTTCTGCAGCAGTGAAATCAACTTAACCAGTAATAACCAGGCTGAGACTTGACCTCCCTAAGTCACCTCAGACCAAAGACCAGTGTGCTGGAAGTGGAGGGGAACGTGGCGTGGGGCCCCAGGGCCTTTGGTAAAGTTTGAAGATGCTTTCTGTCATTGAAATATGTAGGTTATAAGACAAGGTCCTAAAGTTTGAAGATTGTTTTCTGTCATTGAAATATGTTGGTTATAAAACAAGGTCCTAAATGTTGAAGATTGTTTTCTGTCATTAAAATATGTAGGTTATAAAGCAACGTCCTAAAGTTTGAAGATTGTTTTTTGTCATTGAAATATGTAGGTTATAAAACAAGGTCCTAAAGTTTAAAGAGTGTTTGTTGTCATTGAAATATGTAGGTTATAAAACAAGGTCCTGAAGTTTGAAGATTGTTTTCTGTCATTGAAATATGTAGGTTATAAAACAAGGTCCTAAATGTTGGGGATGGTTTTCTGTCAGCAGCTGAAATAAAATCTTATTTCAAAAGTTACTAAATGTTAGTTTACGATGAATAAAGTTATGTACAAAGAAGCAAGATCATGTTACATACGTGAAATGATGGCACAATACGATCATTATTAGGGAAGGAACAAACACCCGATATGAATCGTAAACGACTTAATAGTCAAAGATTTGCGTGCATTAATTCACGGATCACTGGATCATCCACACATCATATAAACCAACTAAGTTATATATATTGTTTTTCAAACACTAAATTATATATTGTTGTTCAAACATTAGGTTATATACATATTGTTGTTCAAACACTAAGTTATATACATTGTTGTTCAAACACTAAGTTATGTATATTGTTGTTCAAACACTAAGTTATACTGTATATAGTGTTGTTAAAACACTAACCTATATATATTGTCGTTCAAACACTAAGTTATATACATTGTTGTTCAAACACTAAGTTATATACATATACAGTAGGATGCTAGTTTATGACTACTATGTTCATTTCTTTGTGAGCCCTCTACACGCTGTCAGACACTTCTAAACACTTCCCGTGCTCAAACCCTCTAAAGTCTGCATACTTGGAACACGAAAAGTAAAATCTCAAGGACTTCAAAAGGCCGTAGTACGTGAACCACAAAGTGAGGTGGGAAGACTTCATTGTTCATCTCTCCTTCCGGTCAAACTCTGGTGAGACTTGTGACTTGAGACTTGAGGCAGTGACATCAACAAGTGCAACCAAAGACAAAACGTGTAAGTCCAAAGTTGGGAAGAGGTACAGGTTGTTGAACTTGACCCAAGTGTTGCAGAACTCAAGGAGCAGTGAAGCAGAGCAAGAGCATGGCGGACGTCAACACCAAGCTGGTAGAAGATGTGGAGAAGACAACAGGACAAACACCAATATTGAAGGCTTCTCAGCTAGAACATCTTGAATAATCAGGGTTAGGGTTTTTTAGTAGTCTGTTTCATGGTTGAATAATCATGGTTAGGGTTTTAGAAGTTCGTTTTATGGTTGAATAATCATGGTTAGGGTTTTAGTAGTCCGTTTCATGGTTGAATAATCATGGTTAGGGGTTTAGTAGTCCATTTCATGGGTGAATAATCATGGTTAAGGGTTTTAGTAGTCCGCTTCATGGTTGAATAATCATGGTTAGGGTTTTAGTAGTCCGTTTCATGGTTGAATAATCATGGTTAGGGTTTTCGTAGTCCGTTTCATGGTTGAACAATCATGGTTAGGGTTTTAGTAGTCCAATTCATTGTTGAATAATCATGGTTAGAGTTTTAGTAGTCCGTTTCATGGTTGAATAACCATGGTTAGGGTTTCAGTAGTCCGTTTCAGCATCAACAGCTTGTACACCAGCAGTGTTGTAACGCCGTTATTTTTGGCGGTAACGCGTTATTTTTTATATTCAGTAACTCAGTTACATGATGCGTTACTGCGTTATTTTACGTTATTTTCTATATAGTATCGGCTAGAAACTGAGGAGATCTGAGTGTTTTATTGAACGGTGTCGTCCTTCTGAATGTTCCTGTGTCACAAGGAAGAGGCGCGCTCTGTGTGGGTGTGGGGAAGGGAGGGGGGCGTGTCTGTGTTTACTAACAAGACATCATGGCATAGCCGAAGCCGAGTTTCTTAACATGGAGATATTCTCACTACTTTTCTTTTGTCCAGCACAAAGAAAATAACATTTTAGTTAAATGTAAGTTGTGCCTTGGATCAAAGATCCCATCTACTGCCCAAAACAGCAATTCAAATCTGCTGGAACAGCTACAAAAGCAACATGCTTCGACAAAGCTAGTAAAGAGAGACACACTTCACCTCCACCTAAACAACAGTGGCTGGATTTTAACGGAGGGACTGCTAGCCAGGACAACATTGATAGAGACATGTGCTAGAAGACATGCAGGCTATTTCTACAGTGGAGTCACCCTATTTCAGGCAGCTGGACACATTAGACAGTGAGTACATAAACATGGAAATCAAGCTAAAGAAAACACTCAAAACTCTGCCTCTGCTTATCATTCCTCACATGAAGGTACACACAAGGTATGTCAATTCTCCTATGTAGTCTTTCATTCTAGACTTCTAGAGTGTTTGATCATCACATCACTCTAAATGTATAGACTATAAAGTTCACAAACAAAGAGGGATCCTAGTGGGCCAGGCCAATCTTTCCTTTTCTCTAAACTACAACTGGGGAAATGCGTAGAGTGTTCTGGGCTTCAGTACAGTGTTGATCTCATGAAGACATGATTTTATTTCACAATTCTTTGAGAGAAAAAAAGGCCTGGTTAGGCGTGTATATAGCAGTATGTGTGCTGTATATAGTGACATGACATATACTCATGTCTTGTGTGCCTTCCTTGGGTGAAGCCAGGTTTACAGCTATGTTGTGACATGTTGTTGTTATGCGGTTTGTTACTTATGTATGTTATGTTGCAGCTATTTAAAATAGTTTTGTCAATTTGTTCTGTCCCAAAATAAATTGGCCCTTTGAAACATATCTTTGTCTTTGTGTGTTGTATGTACCGGTAGACCACATGGCTTAGCAGAGTTCAGTGATGCAAATGCATGTCAAGTTGATCAACAGATTGTATTATTCTCCAGTGCAATAACAGTACTGAAATGAAGGCTAAAAGGGCATTAATGGGAGCCTTAATTAGAAAAAAAAAAAAGTAACTAAATAGTTACTTTTCACAGAAACACAATACTTTTTGGTGTAAGTAACTGAGTTAGTAACTGAGTTACTTTTGAAATAAAGTAACTAGTAACTGTAACTAACTAGTTACTGGTTTTCAGTAACTAACCCAACACTGTACACCAGTAACATGATCTAACATCTCACACCAGCGAATACTTTTATCAAAGGCTGCTTTTTAGGTCTTAAAAAGACAACTATGGTTCTTAGTCCAGTTGTTTTGTCGTCTTCTTGTAAAGATTCATCATTGTGTTTGTATTCATTGGAATTGTATATTAGCATCACCAGGTTGTACACCAGCAACATGATGTCACATCTCACAGCAGGGGTTATTATTAGCCTGTGAATTCGTGGATGGCGAGGTGGACGGTTGATGTAGCGGCGGTCATGAGTTAAGTGGTGTTCACTTGAAACTGATAACTCTTTGGAGGAATTTGGAGGATTCATTGTTGTGTTATGTGTTGTGTGGTCTTCCTACTTGTAATGATTACCAGCTAATGTGTAACCATTGTGACAATGTGTCATAATTACCACAGTCAGCTGGATAAAAAATACTGATAGCAGTATCGTGTGTCCTGAATCTTCACGGTCCAGGAGGACCAACCCAATTGGGAACCGGTACTAAAAAATACTGGTACTCGGTATCAGAGGTGTGGACTCGAGTCACATGACTTGGACTCGAGTCAGACTCGAGTCATGAATTTGATGACTTTAGACTCGACTTGACAAAATGTAAAAAGACTTGCAACTCGACTTAGACTTTAACATCAATGACTTGTGACTTCACTTGGACTTGAGCCTTTTGAATTGACATGACTTGACATGACTTGCTACTTTCCCCAAAACCCAAAGATGAAAAAGTTATTCGGGAGCGCTCCGTATTTTTCATTGTGTACTTGTCTATCAGCGTTGCGTGTGTCAGCTGGTGTGGTCTCAGTACAACAGCCAATCAAATTAGTAACGTTAGACGGCGGTCAGCAGCACCGCGTATTTTAGCCACCTAAAAAAAGACAAAAATAGTCAAATAAAGGTCAGTTAAAATGTATACTATATTATGAATATGTGTACCGTTTTAGCTAGCTTTCTGACATACTGTTGGTTGTTTACCTCAGTGGTCCCCAACCACCGGGCCGCGGCCCGGTCGGTACTGGTCCGTGGATCGATTGGTATCGGGCCGCACAAGAAATAATTTTTTTTTCTTTTCTTTTTTTAATTAAATCAACATAAAAAACACAAGATACACTTACAAGTAGTGCACCAACCCAAAACAACTCTCTCCCCCTTTTGTTCTGGGCATTGAACATGAAGACTCTTCCTTCACTGTTCCGAGTGGCCATGAGAGTCTTGGCAGTGCCTGCCTCCAGTGCTCCAGTGGAGCGAGTTTTCAGCCATGGTGGCATCATACTACGCCCCCATCGTGCACAAATGACTGACAGACTCTTGGCTAATTTGGTCTTTTGCAAATGCAATGCAGCATAGGGCCCTGACATATAAAAAGTACAACTTTTTTGTTATGTTCACGTATATGTCATGTTTTTTCAATGTTAACACTTTTGTACAAATAAGTACATTTGCACTTTATTTTTCACTGTGTTTGTTCTGTAAAGGAATGAGTTAATGTTTAAAATGACTGGTTAATAGTGCTATTATAAAGTGCAATGTCAGCACAATTTTCTTTCCTGCAATTTAAAATGCACTTGTTTTAATAAATAAATACAGCGTTTGAAAAGCATACACAATCTGTGTTAATATATTAGTCTGTGGTTAAAAGGACTTGAAAGGACTCGAAACTCAAAATGCAGGACTTAGGACTTGACTTGAGACTTTCCAGTCTTGACTTTGGACTTGACTCGGGGCTTGCCTGTCTTGACTCGGGACTTGACTCGGACTTGAGGGCAAAGACTTGAGACTTACTTGTGACTTGCAAAACAATGACTTGGTCCCACCTCTGCTCGGTATACATTCCTAGTTCTGTATGTCAAAAACAACACAATACTTATTGGCTGGTATTTTCTAGATTGTATATATATTTTTAAACATATTTCTATATTTCTTTGAAGACGAACAGTACCACTACGAATAGTCAAAATTTGGATCCAAAAGGTTTGTGTGGTTTTCGTACTTGTTGTGAAACTGCGGACCAGCTCTGGGCAGAGTCCTTGAGGATGCATGGGAGTTCATCCTATCAGTTGACATGTGTTTTGGCAACTTAAAGAAGACATTCCACAGTGTCCCTGAGGAAGTCCTGTGCTGAGTGTTCCAGGAGTATGGGGTATCAGACCGCCTGATTGTGGCGGTCCGCTCCCTGTGCCGGCAGTAAGTTGGACCTGTTTCCAGTGAGAATTGGCTGAAACGCTTCTGTTAATACTTTTTATGGACAAATTTACGAAGCGTGTTACAACCATGAGGGGATCCGCTTTGTTGTCTGCAGGATTAGGTCTCTGCTTTTTGCAGATGATGTGGTCCTGATGGCTTCTGTCTGTGATCTTCAGTTCTCACTGGATCAGTTCACAGCTGAGTGTTAAGTGACTTGGTTGAGAATCAGCACCTTCAAGTCCGAGTTTATGGTTTGCTCTCGGAAAAGGGTGGACTGCCCTCTCCTGGGTATGGGATAAGATCCAAGTGGGGGAGTTCAAGTACATCAGGGTCTTGTTAACAGATCAGCGTCCGCACTGATGCCGACCCTGCATCGGCCCATCGTGGTGAAGAAGGAGCAGAGCTGGAAGGCAAAGCTTTCAATTTACAGGTCAGTATTCGTTCCTCACTTATGGTCATGAACTTTGGGTTGTGACCAAAAGGACACAAGCGGCCAAAAGGAGTTTCCTACGTAGGGTGGCAAGGCTCTCATTTAGAGATAGGTTGAGAGGCTTGGAATGCCCCCCGAATACCTCCCTGGGGATAGGGATAGTCAATCCGATAGGAGTTAATGGGGAAGACTCAAAAAACATTGGAAAGACTGTCTCCCAGCTGGCCTAGGAACGCCTCGGGATCCCTCAGGAGGAACTGGATGAAGTACCTGAGGAGATGGAAGCCATACACATATGTGTATATATATATATATATATATATATATACATATATATATATATAAATAAGGCAATTTGTCCAGGGTGTACCCCGCCTTCCGCCCAAATGCAGCTGAGATAGGCTACCACACCCCCCGCAACCCCGAAGGGGACAAGCTGTAGAAAATAGATGGACATATATATATATATATATATATATATGTATGTATATATATATATATATTATTTTTTTTTTTTTCCCACACATACATATATATATATATATATATATATATATATATATATATATATATATATATATATATATATATATACATATATATATATATATATATATATATATATATATATATATATATATATATATATATATATGCACAAATTTATTTGTATACATGATAAATACCATGATATGTTCATGGTATTTAAAAGCAGAATGCTTTTAAATACCATGAACATGTGATGACAACAAGGCAACTCTTACCACAACTCTTACCACATTTCCAACAACACATACAACAACACTTACAACAACTCTTCCAACAACTCTTCCAACAACTCTTCCAACAGCACTTACAACAGCACTTACAGCAACTCTTACAACAACTCTTACAACAACTCTTACAACAACTCTTACCACAACACGTCCAACAACTCTTCCAACAACACTTACAACAACTCTTCCAACAACCCTTCCAACAACTCTTCCAACAACTCTTCCAACAACTCTTACAACAACACTTACAACAACTCTTCCAATTATGCTTACAATAACTCTTCAACACTTACAACAACGCATACACCAACTCTTAAAAGAACATTTACAACAACGCATACAACAACTCTTAAAACAGCACAACACCTCTTTAACAACACTTACAACAAATCGTACAATAACACGTACAAAAACTCTTACAACAACACTTACAACAACTCTTCAACAACACTTAAAAAAACTCTTACAACACTTACAACAACTCTTACAACACTTACAACAACTCTTACAACAACTCTTACAACACCTACAACAAATCTTACAACAACACTTACAACAACTCTTACAACACTTACAACAACTCTTCAACAACACTTACAAAAACTCTTACTATAACTCTTACAACAACACTTACAACAACTCTTCAACAACACTTACTACAATTATTCCAACAACACTTACAACAACTCTTCAACAACACTTACAAAAACTCTTACAGCACTTCCAACAACTCTTACAACAACACCTACAACAAATCTTACAACAACACCTACAACAAATCTTACAACAACACTTACAGCAACTCTTCCAACAACACTTACAACAACTCTTCAACAACACTTACAACAACCCTTACTATAACTCTTACAACAACTTACAACAACTCTTCAACAACACTTACTACAATTATTCCAACAACATTTACAACAACACATACAACAACTCTTAAAACAGCACAGCACCTGTTCAACAACACTTACAACAACTCTTACAACAACACGTACAACAACTCTTCCAACAACTCTTCCAACAACTTGTTACGCTTGCGTGGCATTGTGATAACGGAGGTCGTCTTTTCAAGATGCAGAGGGATGTCAGGAAGCAGCTTGCAGGTGAGAATAAATGATTTATTCTAGTTGTAGAACAAAATATGCTGCGCGGTGCCCACGGCACAGAAAACAAAAGGGTAGCCAAAAGATGCTAATATAAAAAATGCAGACTATGAGCGAAACTAGGAGCGTAACTTGTTGCATGGGAGCAAACAAGACCAACAGACCGAGTGAGGCCAGCGCATTAAATAAATAGCCCTCTGACTAGTGCCCGGGCAACAGGTGCGTGTCCGGAACACTAACCAGAGGCAGGTGACTGTAATCTGCCGTCATGGCAACAGAAACAAACAAACTCAAGAGGTGCTGAAAACACAAGTGACTTGAAAACAAACAGAATATGATCCGGGCAGCGGATCATAACACAACTCTTCCAACAACACTTACAACTCTTCCAACAACTCTTCAACAACTCTTACGAAAACTCTCACAGCACTTACAACAACTCTTACAACAAATTTTACATTAACTCTTACAACTCCTACAAAAAATCTTACAACAACACTTACAACAACTCTTCCAACAACACTTACAACAACTCTTCAACAACACTTACAAAAACTCTTACAGCACTTCCAACAAATCTTACAACAACACCTACAACAAATCTTACAACAACACCTACAACAAATCTTACAACAACACTTACAACAACTCTTCAACAACACTTACAACAACTCTTACTATAACTCTTACAACAACACTTACAACAACTCTTCAACAACACTTACTACAATTATTCCAACAACATTTACAACAACACATACAACAACTCTTAAAACAGCACAGCACCTGTTCAACAACACTTACAACAACTCTTACAACAACACGTACAACAACTCTTCCAACAACTCTTCCAACAACTTGTTACGCTTGCGTGGCATTGTGATGCCGGAGGTCGTCTTTTCAAGATGCAGAGGGATGTCAGGAAGCAGCTTGCAGGTGAGAATAAATGATTTATTCTAGTTGTAGAACAAAATATGCTGCGCGGTGCCCACGACACAGAAAACAAAAGGGTAGCCAAAAGATGCTAATATAAAAAATGCAGACTATGAGCGAAACTAGGAGCGTAACTTGTTGCATGGGAGCAAACAAGACCAACAGACCGAGTGAGGCCAGCGCATAAAATAAATAGCCCTCTGACTAGTGCCCGGGCAACAGGTGCGTGTCCGGAACACTAACCAGAGGCAGGTGACTGTAATCTGCCGTCATGGCAACAGAAACAAACAAACTCAAGAGGTGCTGAAAACACAAGTGACTTGAAAACAAACAGAATATGATCCGGGCAGCGGATCATAACACAACTCTTCCAACAACACTTACAACTCTTCCAACAACTCTTCAACAACTCTTACGAAAACTCTTACAGCACTTACAACAACTCTTACAACAAATTTTACATTAACTCTTACAACTCCTACAACAAATCTTACAACAACACTTACAACAACTCTTACAACAACACTTACAACAACTCTTCAACAACACTTACAAAAACTCTTACAGCACTTCCAACAACTCTTACAACACCTACAACAAATCTTACAACAACACCTACAACAAATCTTACAACAACACTTACAACAACTCTTCAACAACACTTACAACAACTCTTACTATAACTCTTACAACAACACTTACAACAACTCTTCAACAACACTTACTACAATTATTCCAACAACATTTACAACAACACATACAACAACTCTTAAAACAGCACAGCACCTGTTCAACAACACTTACAACAACACGTACAACAACTCTTCCAACAACTCTTCCAACAACTTGTTACGCTTGCGTGGCATTGTGATGCCGGAGGTCGTCTTTTCAAGATGCAGAGGGATGTCAGGAAGCAGCTTGCAGGTGAGAATAAATGATTTATTCTAGTTGTAGAACAAAATATGCTGCGCGGTGCCCACGACACAGAAAACAAAAGGGTAGCCAAAAGATGCTAATATAAAAAATGCAGACTATGAGCGAAACTAGGAGCGTAACTTGTTGCATGGGAGCAAACAAGACCAACAGACCGAGTGAGGCCAGCGCATAAAATAAATAGCCCTCTGACTAGTGCCCGGGCAACAGGTGCGTGTCCGGAACACTAACCAGAGGCAGGTGACTGTAATCTGCCGTCATGGCAACAGAAACAAACAAACTCAAGAGGTGCTGAAAACACAAGTGACTTGAAAACAAACAGAATGTGATCCGGGCAGCGGATCATAACACAACTCTTCCAACAACACTTACAACTCTTCCAACAACTCTTCAACAATTCTTACGAAAACTCTTACAGCACTTACAACAACTCTTACAACAAATTTTACATTAACTCTTACAACTCCTACAACAAATCTTACAACACTTACAACAACTCTTACAACAACACTTACAACAACTCTTACATAACTCTTACAACAACACTTACAACAACTCTTCAACAACCCTTACTACAATTATTCCAACAACACTTACAACAACTCTTCCAACAATACTTACAACAACTCTTCAACAACACTTAAAACAACTCTTACAACAAAACGTACAGCAACTCTTCCAACAACTCTTCCAAAAATTCTTCCAACAACATACAACACCTACAACAAATCTTACAACTCTTACAACAACACTTACAACAACTCTTACATAACTCTTACAACAACACTTACAACAACTCTTCAACAACCCTTACTACAATTATTCCAACAACACTTACAACAACTCTTACAAAAACTCTTCAACAACACTTACAGCACTTACAACAACTCTTACAACAAATTTTACATTAACTCTTACAACTCCTACAACAAATCTTACAACAACACTTACAACAACTCTTACAACAACACTTACAACAACTCGTACTAAAACTCTAACAACACTTATAACAAGTCTTCAACAACCCTTACTACAATAATTCCAACAACACTTACAACAACTCTTACAACAACACTTACAACAACTCTTCCAACAACACCTACAACAAATCTTACAACAACTCTTACAACAACACTTACAACAACTCTTACAACAACACCTACAACAAATCTTACAACAACTCTTACAACACCTATAACAACTCTTACAACAACTCTTAAAACAACTCTTCAACAACACTTACAACAACTCTTACTATAACTCTTACAACAACACTTACAACAACTCTTCAACAACACTTACTACAATTATTCCAACAACACTTACAACAACTCTTACAACAACACTTATAACAACTGTTACTATAACTCTTACACAACACTTACAACAACTCTTCAACAACACTTACTACAATTATTCCAACAACACTTACAACTACTCTTACAACAACACTTACAACAACTCTGACAACACCTACAACAAATCTTACAACAACTCTTACAACAACACCTACAACAAATCTTACAACAACACTTACAACAACTCTTACAACAACACTTACAACAACTCTTACAACAACTCTTCAACAACACTTACTACAATTATTCCAACAACACTTACAAAAACTCTTACAGCACTTACAACAACTCTTACAACAATACCTACAACAAATCTTACAACAACACCTACAACAAATCTTACAACAACACTTACAGCAACTCTTACAACAACACTTACAACAACTCTTACATAACTCTTACAACAACACTTACAACAACTCTTCAACAACCCTTACTACAATTATTCCAACAACACTTACAACAACTCTTCCAACAATACTTACAACAACTCTTACAACAACTCTTCCAACAACTCTTCCAAAAACTCTTCCAACAACATACAACACCTACAACAAATCTTACAACAACACTTACAACAACTCTTACAACAACACTTACAACAACTCTTACATAACTCTTACAACAACACTTACAACAACTCTTCAACAACCCTTACTACAATTATTCCAACAACACTTACAACAACTCTTACAACAACACTTACAACAACTCTTACAACAACTCTTCAACAACATTTACAAAAACTCTTACAACACTTACAACAACTCTTACAACAAATCTTACAACAACTCTTACAACAACACCTACAACAAAGCTTACTACAACACTTACAACAACTCTTACAACAACACTTACAACAACTCGTATTAAAACTCTTACAACAACACTTATAACAACTCTTCAACAACCCTTACTACAATTATTCCAACAACACTTACAACAACTCTTACAACAACACTTACAACAACTCTTACAACAACTCTTCAACAACATTTACAAAAACTCTTACAACACTTACAACAACTCTTACAACAAATCTTACAACAACTCTTACAACAACACCTACAACAAAGCTTACTACAACACTTACAACAACTCTTACAACAACACTTACAACAACTCGTATTAAAACTCTTACAACAACTCTTACAACAACACTTACAACAACTCTTACACCAACACCTACAACAAATCTTACAACAACTCTTACAACACCTATAACAACTCTTACAACAACACTTACAACAACTCTTACAACAACACTTACAACAACTCTTACAACAACACCTACAACAAATCTTACAACAACTCTTACAACACCTATAACAACTCTTACAACAACTCTTAAAACAACTCTTCAACAACACTTACAACAACTCTTCAACAACACTTACTACAATTATTCCAACAACACTTACAACTACTCTTACAACAACACTTACAACAACTCTTCAACAACCCTTACTACAATTATTCCAACAACACTTACAACAACTCTTACAACAACACTTACAACAACTCTTACAACAACTCTTCAACAACATTTACAAAAACTCTTACAACACTTACAACAACTCTTACAACAAATCTTACAACAACTCTTACAACAACACCTACAACAAAGCTTACTACAACACTTACAACAACTCTTACAACAACACTTACAACAACTCGTATTAAAACTCTTACAACAACACTTATAACAACTCTTCAACAACCCTTACTACAATTATTCCAACAACACTTACAACAACTCTTACAACAACACTTACAACAACTCTTACACCAACACCTACAACAAATCTTACAACAACTCTTACAACACCTATAACAACTCTTACAACAACACTTACAACAACTCTTACAACAACACTTACAACAACTCTTACAACAACACCTACAACAAATCTTACAACAACTCTTACAACACCTATAACAACTCTTACAACAACTCTTAAAACAACTCTTCAACAACACTTACAACAACACTTACAACAACTCTTCAACAACACTTACTACAATTATTCCAACAACACTTACAACTACTCTTACAACAACACTTACAACAACTCTTCAACAACACTTACTACAATTATTCCAACAACACTTACAACTACTCTTACAACAACACTTACAACAACTCTTACAACAACACCTACAACAAATCTTACAACAACTCTTACAACAACACCTACAACAAATCTTAAAACAACACTTACAACAACTCTTACAACAACACTTACAACAACTCTTACAACAACTCTTCAACAACACTTACTACAATTATTCCAACAACACTTACAACAACTCTTCAACCACACTTACAAAAACTCTTACAGCACTTACAACAACTCTTACAACAATACCTACAACAAATCTTACAACAACACCTACAACAAATCTTACAACAACACTTACAGCAACTCTTACAACAACACTTACAACAACTCTTACAACAACTCTTACATTACTCTTACAACAAGACTTACAACAACTCTTCAACAACCCATACTACAATTATTCCAACAACACTTACAACAACTCTTCCAACAATACTTACAACAACTCTTCCAAAAACTCTTCCAAAAACTCTTCCAACAACATACAACACCTACAACAAATCTTACAACAACACTTACAACAACTCTTACAAAAACACTTACAACAACTCTTACAAAACTCTTAAAACAACACTTACAACAACTCTTCAACAACCCTTACTACAATTATTACAACAACACTTACAGCAACTCTTGCAACAACACTTACAACAACTCTTCAACAACATTTACAAAAACTCTTACAACACCTCTTACAACAAATCTTACAACTCTTACAACAACACCTACAACAAATCTTACTACAACACTTACAACAACTCTTACAACAACACTTACAACAACTCGTACTAAAACTCTTACAACAACACTTATAACAACTCTTCAACAACCCTTACTACAATTATTCCAACAACACTTACAACAACTCTTACAACAACACTTACAACAACTCTTACAACAACACCTACAAAAAAAACCTTACAACAACTCTTACAACACCTATAACAACTCTTACAACAACACTTACAACAACTCTTACAACAACACCTACAACAAATCTTACAACAACTCTTACAACACCTATAACAACTCTTACAACAACTCTTACAACAACTCTTAAAACAACTCTTCAACAACACTTACAACTCTTACTATAACTCTTACAACAACACTTACAACAACTCTTCAACAACACTTACTACAATTATTCCAACAACACTTACAACAACTCTTACAACAACACTTAAAACAACACTTATAACAACTCTAACTATAACTCTTACACAACACTTACAACAACTCTTCAACAACACTTACTACAATTATTCCAACAACACTTATAACTACTCTTACAACAACACTTACAACAACTCTTCAACAACCCTTACTACAATTATTACAACAACACTTACAGCAACTCTTGCAACAACACTTACAACAACTCTTCAACAACATTTACAAAAACTCTTACAACACCTCTTACAACAAATCTTACAACTCTTACAACAACACCTACAACAAATCTTACTACAACACTTACAACAACTCTTACAACAACACTTACAACAACTCGTACTAAAACTCTTACAACAACACTTATAACAACTCTTCAACAACCCTTACTACAATTATTCCAACAACACTTACAACAACTCTTACAACAACACTTACAACAACTCTTACAACAACACCTACAAAAAAAACCTTACAACAACTCTTACAACACCTATAACAACTCTTACAACAACACTTACAACAACTCTTACAACAACACCTACAACAAATCTTACAACAACTCTTACAACACCTATAACAACTCTTACAACAACTCTTACAACAACTCTTAAAACAACTCTTCAACAACACTTACAACAACTCTTACTATAACTCTTACAACAACACTTACAACAACTCTTCAACAACACTTACTACAATTATTCCAACAACACTTACAACAACTCTTACAACAACACTTAAAACAACACTTATAACAACTCTAACTATAACTCTTACACAACACTTACAACAACTCTTCAACAACACTTACTACAATTATTCCAACAACACTTATAACTACTCTTACAACAACACTTACAACAACTCTTACAACAACACCTACAACAAATCTTACAACAACTCTTACAACAACACCTACAACAAATCTTACAACAACACTTACAACAACTCTTACAACAACACTTACAACAACTCTTACAACAACTCTTCAACAACACTTACTACAATTATTCCAACAACACTTACAACAACTCTTACAACAACTCTTCAACAACACTTACAAAAACTCTTACAGCACTTACAACAACTCTTACAACAATACCTACAACAAATCTTAAAACAACACCTAAAACAAATCTTACAACAACACTTACAACAACTCTTCAACAACCCTTACTACAATTATTCCAACAACACTTACAACAACTCTTACAACAACTCTTCAACAACACTTAAAACAACTCTTACAACAAAACGTACAGCAACTCTTCCAAAAACTCTTCCAACAACATACAACACCTACAACAACACTTACAACAACTCTTACAACAACACTTACAACAACTCTTACATAACTCTTACAACAACACTTACAACAACTCTTCAACAACCCTTACTACAATTATTCCAACAACACTTACAACAACTCTTACAACAACACTTACAACAACTCTTACAATGACTCTTCAACAACACTTACACACTTACAACAACTCTTACAACAAATCTTACAACAACTCTTACAACAACACCTACAACAAATCTTACAACAACACTTACAACAACTCTTACAACAACACTTACAACAACTCGTACTAAAACTCTTACAACAACACTTATAACAACTCTTCAACAACCCTTAATACAATTATTCCAACAACACTTACAACAACTCTTACAACAACACTTACAACAACTCTTACAACAATACCTACAACAAATCTTACAACAACTCTTACAACACCTATAACAACTCTTACAACAACACTTACAACAACTCTTACAACAACACTTACAACAACTCTTACAACAACACCTACAACAAATCTTACAACAACTCTTACAACACCTATAACAACTCTTAAAACAACTCTTCAACAACACTTACAACAACTCTTACTATAACTCTTACAACAACACTTACAACAACTCTTACAACAACACCTACAACAAATCTTACAACAACTCTTACAACACCTATAACAACTCTTACAACAACTCTTACAACAACTCTTACAACAACTCTTAAAACAACTCTTCAACAACACTTACAACAACTCTTACTATAACTCTTACAACAACACTTACAACAACTCTTCAACAACACTTACTACGATTATTCCAACAACACTTACAACAACTCTTACAACAACATTTAAAACAACACTTATAACAACTCTAACTATAACTCTTACACAACACTTACAACAACTCTTCAACAACACTTACTACAATTATTCCAACAACACTTATAACTACTCTTACAACAACACTTACAACAACTCTTACAACAACACCTACAACAAATCTTACAACAACTCTTACAACAACACCTACAACAAATCTTACAACAACACTTACAACAACTCTTACAACAACACTTACAACAACTCTTACAACAACTCTTCAACAACACTTACTACAATTATTCCAACAACACTTACAACAACTCTTACAACAACTCTTCAACAACACTTACAAAAACTCTTACAGCACTTACAACAACTCTTACAACAATACCTACAACAAATCTTAAAACAACACCTAAAACAAATCTTACAACAACTCTTCAACAACCCTTACTACAATTATTCCAACAACACTTACAACAACTCTTACAACAACTCTTCAACAACACTTAAAACAACTCTTACAACAAAACGTACAGCAACTCTTCCAAAAACTCTTCCAACAACATACAACACCTACAACAACACTTACAACAACTCTTACAACAACACTTACAACAACTCTTACAACAACACTTACAACAACTCTTCAACAACCCTTACTACAATTATTCCAACAACACTTACAACAACTCTTACAACAACACTTACAACAACTCTTACAATGAATCTTCAACAACACTTACACACTTACAACAACTCTTACAACAAATCTTACAACAACTCTTACAACAACACCTACAACAAATCTTACAACAACACTTACAACAACTCTTACAACAACACTTACAACAACTCGTACTAAAACTCTTACAACAACACTTATAACAACTCTTCAACAACCCTTAATACAATTATTCCAACAACACTTACAACAACTCTTACAACAACACTTACAACAACTCTTACAACAATACCTACAACAAATCTTACAACAACTCTTACAACACCTATAACAACTCTTACAACAACACTTACAACAACTCTTACAACAACACTTACAACAACTCTTACAACAACACCTACAACAAATCTTACAACAACTCTTACAACACCTATAACAACTCTTAAAACAACTCTTCAACAACACTTACAACAACTCTTACTATAACTCTTACAACAACACTTACAACAACTCTTCAAAAACACTTACTACAATTATTCCAACAACACTTACAACGACTCTTACAACAACACTTACTACAATTATTCCAACAACACTTACAACAACATTTACAACAACTCTTAAAACAACACAACAACTCTTCCAACAACATTTCAACAACACTTACAACAACTCTTCAACAACACTTACTACAATTATTCCAACAACACTTACAACAACTCTTCAACAACACTTACAACAACTCTTACTATAACTCTTACAACAACACTTACAACAACTCTTCAACAACACTTAGTACAATTATTCCAACAACACTTACAACAACATTTACAACAACTCTTAAAACAACACAACAACTCTTCCAACAACCTTTCAACAACACTTACAAAAACTCTTACAACAACACTTACAACAACTCTTACAACAACTCTTCAACAACACTTAAAACAACTCTTACAACAACACTTCAACAACACTTACAACAACTCTTACTATAACTCTTACAACAACACTTACAACAACTCTTCAACAACACTTACTACAATTATTCCAACAACACTTACAACACTTACAACAACTCTTACAACAACACCTACAACAAATCTTACAACAACACCTACAACAAATCTTACAACAACACTTACAGCAACTCTTACAACAACACTTACAACAACTCTTACAACAACTCTTGAACAGCACTTACAACAACTCTTCAACAGCACTTACAACAACTCTTACTATAACTCTTACAACAACACTTACAACAACTCTTAAACAGCACTTACTACAACTCTTACTATAACTCTTACAACAACGCTTACAACAACTCTTAAAACAACACAGAACCTCTTCAACAACACGTACAACAACTCTTACAACACTTACAACAACTCTTACTATAACTCTTCCAACAACACTTACAATGACTCTTCAGCAACACTTACTACAATTATTCCAACAACATTTACAACAACTCTTAAAACAACACAACAACTCTTCCAACAACTTTTCAACAACACTTACAAAAACTCTTACAACAACATTTACAACAACTCTTAAAACAACACAACAACTCTTCCAACAACTCTTCAACAACACTTACAAAAACTCTTACAACACTTACAACAACTCTTACTATAACTCTTCCAAAAACACTTACAACAACTCTTCAACAACACTTACTACAATTATTCCAACAACACTTACAACAACATTTACAACAACTCTTAAAACAACACAACAACTCTTCCAACAACTTTTCAACAACACTTACAACAACTCTTCAACAACACTTACTACAATTATTCCAACAACAATTACAACAACTCTTCAACAACACTTACAACAACTCTTACATAACTCTTACAACAACACTTACAACAACTCTTCAACAACCCGTACTACAATTATTCCATCAACACTTACAACAACTCTTACAACAACACTTACAACAACTCTTCAACAACACTTACAACAACTCTTACAACAACACGTACAGCAACTCTTCCAACAACTCTTTCAACAACTCTTCCAACAACTCTTCAACAACACTTACAAAAACTCTTACAACTCTTACAACAAATTTTACATTAACTCTTACAACAACACCTACAACAAATCTTACAACAACACTTACAACAAGTCTTACAACAACACTTACAACAACTCTTACATAACTCTTACAACAACACTTACAACAACTCTTCAACAACCCTTACTACAATTATTCCATCAACACTTACAACAACTCTTACAACAACACTTACAACAACTCTTCAACAACACTTACAACAACTCTTACAACAACACGTACAGCAACTCTTCCAACAACTCTTTCAACAACTCTTCCAACAACTCTTTAACAACACTTACAAAAACTCTTACAACTCTTACAACAAATTTTACATTAACTCTTACAACAACACCTACAACAAATCTTACAACAACACTTACAACAACTCTTACAACAACACTTACAATAACTCTTACATAACTCTTACAACAACACTTACAACAACTCTTACTATAACTCTTTCAACAACACTTACAAAAACTATTACAACACTTACAACAAATCTTACAACAACTCTTACAACAACACCTACAACAAATCTTACAACAACACTTACAACAACTCTTACTATAACTCTTTCAACAACACTTACAAAAACTCTTCAACAACCCTTACTACAATTATTCCAACAACACTTACAACAACTCTTAAAACAGCACAGAACCTCTTCAACAACACTTACAACAACTCTTACAACAACACCTACAAAAAAATCTTACAACAACACTTACAACAACTCTTACAACAACACTTACAACAACTCTTACAACAACACTTACAACAACTCTTACAACAACTCTTACAACAACTCTTCAACAACACTTACAACAACTCTTACAATAACTCTTACAACAACATTTACAACAACTCTTAAAACAACACAACAATTCTTCCAAAAACTCTTACAACAACACTTACAACAACTCTTACTATAACTCTTACAACACCACTTACAACAACTCTTCAACAACACTTACTACAATTACTCCAACAACACTTACAACAACTCTTACAACAACACTTACAACAACTCTTACAACAACACCTACAACAAATCTTACAACAACACCTACAACAAATCTTACAACAACACTTACAACAACTCTTACAACAACATTTACAACAACTCTTACAACAACTCTTACTATAACTCTTACAACAACACTTATAACAACTCTTCAACAACACTCACTACAATTATTCCAACAACACTTACAACATTTACAACAACTCTTAAAACAACACAACAACTCTTCCAACAACTTTTCAACAACACTTACAAAAACTCTTACAACAACACTTACAACAACTCTTACAACAACTCTTCAACAACACTTACAACAACTCTTCAACAACACGTACAAAAACTCTTACAACAACACTTCAACAATACTTACAAAAACTCTTCAACAACACTTACAAAAACTCTTACAACAACTCTTCAACAACACTTACAACAACTCTTACTATAACTCTTACAACAACACTTACAACAACTCTTACAACAACACTTACAACTCTTCAACAACTGGTACTGTAACTCTTACAACAACACTTACAATAACTCTTACAACAACTCTTCAACAACACAACAACTCTTACTGTAAATCTTACAACAACTCTTACAACAACACTTACAACAACTCTTACAATAACACTTACAACAACTCTTACTATAACTCTTACAACAACTGTTACAACAACACTTACAACAACTCTTACTATAACTCTTACAACAACTCTTACAACAACTCTTACAACAACTCTTACTATAACTCTTACAACAACTCTTCAACACTGAGGCAAAGAGCTAACCGCCTGAGTGCAGAAGCCATCTTTTCCGAAGCGACGTCTAATAGTCCCTCAGCTCTTGTTGTCGCATGATGCTTTGCCAAATGTTCCTCCTCACAACACAGTGTCATTCCCCAGGTTCCTGGTTCTGCTGTCACCTTGGCCTGCTTCCTTTAAACTTGTCTTTGGCTTATCAGAGACACACGTTGCCAGAGTACAGCCGGCACACACACAGGAAGAGGCGAGTGTGTGTGAAACCATGTCTGTTCATTTGACACCTGTAGACTTTGAAGCAGCATGCGAGCAATAAGACAAGAAGGAGAAAAGGAAGGAGAAGAAGAAGAAAAAGAAGGATAAGAAGATGAAGAAGAATGAGAAGAGGAAGGAGGAGGAAGAGAAGAAGAAGAAGGAAGAGGAGAAGGAGAAGAAGAAGAAGAGGAAGGAGAAAGAGAAAAATAATGAGAAGAGGAAGGAGGAGGAGAAGAATAAGAAGGAGGAGGAGGAAGAGAAGAAGAAGAAGAAGAAGAAGAAGAAGAAGAAGAAGAAGAAGAAGAAGAAGAAGAAGAAGAAAAAGAAAAAGAATGGGAAGGAAAAAAAGAAAAAGAAGATGGAGAAGAAGAGAAGATGAAGAAGAAGGAGGAGGAGGAGGAGGAGGAAGAGATGAAAAAGAAGAAGAAAAAAGGAGGAAGAGGAAGAGAAGAAAAAGAAGAAGAATAATAAGAAGAAGGAGAAGAAGAAGAAACAGAAGGAGGAGGAAGAAGAGAAGAAAAAGAAGAAGAACAAGAAGGAGAAGAAGAAGAAGAAAAAGAGAAGCAGCGGAGAGGTGTGAGGGTCCATGGCTTACCTTGGCGAGGTCCACTAGTGAGTTTGCTTGGTCATTCAGCTTGCGTTGCTCCATTTTAACACTTCTCAATCTGAACACAAGACCATCCACAGGCCAGTGAATGTTTTAGCTGGGTGCACACACACACACACACACACACACACACACACACACACACACACAGACACACACACACACACATGCACACACACACACACACACACACGGACACACACACACGCACGGACACACGCACACACACACACAGACACACACACACACACACACACACACACACACACACACACACACACACACACACACGCGCGCGCTGTACTGGACATGCACGAGGATGTGCGGAGATGCGAGGGAAGGGTCACGCAGTTGGCTTAGTGCTGCATGCACGTGAAAACAAAGACCAGATCAGAGACTTGAACATGTCATTGTATTGAAGTCAACCATTTTATTTTGGTATGTAACATTTTTAATCAGAGAAATGAACATTTCATCATCATGAAATCCTAATATTGACAACCATTTTATTTTGGTATGTAACATTTTTAATCAGAGACATGAACATGTCATCGTATTGAAGTCAACCATTTTATTTTGGTACCGTATGTAACATTTTTAATCAGAGAAATTAACATTTCAACATTATGAAATACTATTATTGACAACCATTTTATTTTGTTATGTAACATTTTTAATCAGAGACATGAACATGTCACCCTATTGAGGTCCTATTATTGACAACCATTTTATTTTGGTATGTAACATTTTTAATTAGAGACATTAACATGTCATCTTATTGAATTCATTATCCTGACAACCATTTTATTTTGGTATGTAACATTTTTAATCATACATGAACATGTCATCATATTGATGTCCTATTACTGACAACCATTTTATTTTGGTATGTAACATTTTTAATCAGAGACATGAAAATGTAATCGTATTGAAGTCTTATTACTGACAACCATTTTTTTTGGAATGTAACATTTTTAATTAGACATGAAGATGTCATTGTATTTAAGTCCTATTACTGAAAACCATTTTATTTTGGTATGTAACATTTTTAATCAGAGACATGGACATGTCATCGTATTTAAGTCCTATTCCTGACAACCATTTTATTTTGGTATGTAACATTTTTAATAAGACATGTCATCGTATTGAAGTCCTATTACTGACAACCATTTTATTTTGGTATGTAACATTTTTAATCAGACATTAACATGTTATCATATTGAAGTCCTATTACTGACAACTATTTTATTTTGGTGTGTAAACATTTTTAATCAGAGACATGAACATGTAATGGTATTGAAGTCCTATTACTGACAACCATTTTATTTTGGTATGTAACATTTTTAGTCAGAGACATGAACATGTCATCGTATTGAAGTCCTATTACTGACAACCATTTTATTTCAGTATGTAACATTTTTAATGATGAACATGACGAACATGAACATGATGAACATGACGAACATGAAAATGATGAACATGACGAACATGAAGAACATGACAAACATGAAAATGATGAACATGGCGACCATGAAGAACATGATGAACATGAACACGATGAACATGACGAACATGAACATGATGAACATGACGAACATGAAGAACATGAACATGACGACTATGAAGAACATGAACATGACGAACAAGTACATATTGAACATGATAAACATATTGACCATGATGAACATGAAGAACATGTACATGATGACTATGTACATGATGAACATGACAAACATGAACATGATGAACATATACATGATAAACATGACGAACATGAATAACATGTACATGATGAACATGTGCATGATGAACATGATCAACATGTACATGATCAACATGTACAGGATCAACATGACAAACATGATGAACAGGACAAACATGATGAACATGACGAACATGAAAACATGTAAATGGTGAACATGATGAACATATACATGATGAACATGAAGAACATTATACACATGACGAACAAGAAGAACATGTACATGATGAACATGATGAACATGACAAACATGATGAACATGACGAACATGATGCACATGACAAACATGAAGAACATGTACATGATGAACATGACGAACATGAACATGATGAACATGACAAACATAAACATGAAGAACATGACGAATATGAGAAACATGATGAACATGACGAACATGATGACATGATGAACATGACGAACATGATGACATGATGACATGATGAACATGATGAACATGAACATGATAAACATGTACATTATGAACATGAACATGATGAACATGATGAACATGAGTAACATGAACATGTTGAACATTATGAACATGTACATGATGAATATTACAAACATGATGAAAATGTGCATGTTGAACATGATGAACATATTGAACATGACAGACATATTGAACATGATGAACATGACAAACATGATGAAAATGACGGATATGAGGAACATAATGAACATGACGAACATTATGTACATGAAAAACATGATGAACATGAGGAACATGATGAATATGACAAACATATTGAACATGACGAACATGATGACATGATGAACATGATGAACATGAACATGATAAACATGTACATTATGAACATGAACATGATGAACATGACGAACATGTACATGATGAACATGAGTAACATGATGAACATGAACATGTTGAACATTATGAACATGTACATGATGAATATTACAAACATGATGAAAATGTGCATGTTGAACATGATGAACATATTGAACATGACAGACATATTGAACATGATGAACATGACAAACATGATGAAAATGACGGATATGAGGAACATAATGAACATGATGAACATTATGTACATGAAAAACATGATGAACATGAGGAACATGATGAATATGACAAACATATTGAACATGACGAACATATTGAACACGAGGAACATCATGAATATGACGAATATGAAGAACATAATGAACATGATGTACATGCACATGATGAACATGACAAAAATGAGGAACATAATGAACATGATGAACTTGACGAACATATTGAACATGACGGACATATTGAACATATTGAGCATGAGGTACATGATGTACATGATGAACATGATGGAGAAGATGAACATGATGAACAAATTGAACATGACGGACAATTTGAACATTACGGACATATTGAACATGAACATGATGAACATAACGAACATGAAGAACATGTATATGATATACATGATGAACATGTACATAATGAACATGACAAAACATGAACATGATGAACATGTACATGATCAACATGAGGAACATGATGAACATGACAAACATGTACATGATGAACATGACAAACACAAACATGTACTTTGTTTATTTACACACATAATTTACATGTACTATATGTGTATTTACACACATACTGTACGTGTACTTTGTTTATTTACACACATACTATATGTACTGTAGGTTTATTTACACACACAAACTACATGATATTTATTTACACACACACTACATGTACTCTATGTTTTACACACACACACACACACATGTACTATATGTTTATTTACACACATACTACATGTAGTGTATGTTTATATACACATACTTTACAAACCCCATTTTCATATGAGTTGAGAAATTGTGTTAGATGTAAATATAAACGGAATACAATGATTTGCAGATCATTTTCAACCCATATTTAATTGAATGCACTACAAAGACAAGATATTTGATGTTCAAACTCATAAACTTTATTTTTTTTTTGCAAATAATAATTAACTTAGAATTTCATGGCTGCAACACGTGCCAAAGTAGTTGGGAAAGGGCATGTTCACCACTGTGTTACATCACCGTTTCTTTTAACAACACTCAATAAACGATTGGGAACTGAGGAAATTAATTGTTGAAGCTTTGAAAGTGGAATTATTTCCCATTCTTGGTTTATGTAGAGCTTCAGTCGTTCAACAGTCTGGGGTCTCTGGTGTCGTATTTTACGCTTCATAATGCGCCACACATTTTCGATGGGAGACAGGTCTGGACTGCAGACGGGCCAGGAAACTACCCACACTCTTTTTTTACGAAGCCACGCTGTTGTAACACTCGCTGAATGTGGCTTGGCATTGTCTTGCTGAAATAAGCAGGGGCGTCCATGAAAAAGACGGCGCTTAGATGGCAGCATATGTTGTTCCAAAACCTGTATGTACCTTTCAGCATTAATGGTGCCTTCACAGATGTGTAAGTTACCCATGCCTTGGGCACTAATGCACCCCCATACCATCACAGATGCTGGCTTTTGAACTTTGTGTCGATGTGTGGATGGTTTGCTTCCCCTTTGGTCCGGATGACACGATGTCGAATATTTCCAAAAACAATTTGAAATGTGGACTTGTCAGACCACAGAACACTTTTCCACTTTGCATGAGTCCATCTTAGATGATCTCGGGCCCAGAGAAGCCGGCGGCGTTTCTGGATGTTGTTGATAAATGGCTTTCGCTTTGCATAGTAGAGCTTTAACTTGCACTTACAGATGTAGCGACAAACTGTATTTACTGACAATGGTTTTCTGAAGTGTTCGTGAGCCCATGTGGTGATATCCTTTAGAGATTGATGTCGGTTTTTGATACAGTGCCGTCTGAGGGATCGAAGGTCACGGTCATTCAATGTTGGTTTACGGCCATGCCGCTTACATGGAGTGATAACTCCAGAGTCTCTGAACCTTTTGATGATATTATGGACCGTAGATGTTGAAATCCCTAAATTTCTTGCAATTGCACTTTGAGAAAGATTGTTCTTAAACTGTTTGACTATTTGGTCACGCAGTTGTGGACAAAGGGGTGTACCTCGCCCCATCCTTTCTTGTGAAAGACTGAGCATTTTTGAGAAGCTGTTTTTATACCCAATCATGGCACCTACCTGTTCCCAATTAGCCTGCACACCTGTGGGATGTTCCAAATAAGTGTTTGATGAGCATTCCTCAACTTTATCAGTATGTATTTCCACCTTTCCCAACTTATTTGTCACGTGTTGCTGGCATTAAATTCTAAAGTTAATGATTATTTGCAAAAAAAAAAAAGTTTATCAGTTTGGAACATCAAATATGTTGTCTTTGTAGCATATTCAACTGAATATGGGTTGGAAATGATTTGCAAATCATTGTATTCCGTTTATATTTACATCTAACACAATTTCCCAACTCATATGGAAACGGGGTTTGTACATGTACTATGTGTTTATTTACACACACCCGCACTATATGCACTGTTTATTTACACACACACTTTACATATACTGTATGCTTAGCTACATACATACACACACACACACACACACACACTACATGTACTATGTTTATTTACACACACACACACTACATGTATTGTATGATTAGTTACACACACACTACATGTACTACGTTTATTTACACACATACTGTACATGTACTATGTTTATTTACACAAATACTGTACATGTACTATATGTTTATTTACACACACACTACATGTACTGTGTGTTTATTTACACATTCTACATGTACAATATGTTGATTTACACACATACTGTACATGTACTGTGTGTTTATTTACACACACACTACATGTACTGTGTTTATTTACACACATACTACATGTACTATATGTTGATTTACACACATACTGTACATGTACTACATGTTTATTTACACACATACTGTACATGTACTATATGTGTATTTACACACATACTGTACATGAACTGTGTGTGAAGTGTTGCAGCTCAAAGAGGTTGCCTGCTGGCTGCTATTGGCGGCGTGAAAGGAAGTGTGAAGTTAGCGAGGAATGGAGGGAAGAATGAGGCTGCAAATGCAGGAAGAGGCCAAACAATGGTTCCACACACCCAAAGATGACCCCAAGACCTGATCCAGGTGACCAAGCTGTTCAACGAAACACACAAAAGGAGCAGGTGAAAAGGTTGCAATAGTTTGGAGCTCAAGTCGTCATCCTTTGGTCCATGAAAGCAAGTTTAATCAGCGCTTTCTGATTAAAGATCCAATTGTCATTACGCCCATGCACGGATGGAAAGAAGAAGACTCTCCATCACTGATAATTGAAATTCACTCCACCTGTGGGATTTGATCATACATCATGTGTGTCTTATATGTGTCTTATATGCCATGGTAGTTGATCATACATCATGTGTGTCTGATATGTGTCTTATACACCCTGGTGGTCAGCACAGGCATGAATCATATGTGTCTTATACGCCATGGTGGTTGATCATACATCATGTGTGTCTTATATGTGTCTTATATGCCTAAGTGGTCAGCACAGGCATGAATTTCACTTATCAAATGGAGGGGAGCCAGACTAAAAACATGCACACAACAAGTCCAAAGTGAGGCGAACACTTACTTCCGAGCTCTATTGCATTGTCCACAACACGCAGGAAAAGAAAGGACATTAATGAATTATTGCAACATGAGAAAGACGCATTTAGATGAAAACATGAATTATTGCAACATGAGAAAGACACATTTAGATGAAAACATGAATTATTGCAACACGGGAAAGACCTTTAGATGACATGAATTATTGCAACATGAGAAAGACACATTTAGATGAAAACATGAATTATTGCGACATGAGAAAGACAAATTTAGATGAAAACATGAATTATTGCAACATGACAAAGACACATTTAGATTAAAAAAATAATGATTGCAACATGAGAAAGAAACCTTTTGATGAAAACATGAATTATTGCAACATCAGACGGACACATTTAGATGAAAACATTAATTATTGCAACATCAAAAGGACACATTTAGATAAAAAAAATGAAATCTTGCAACATCAGAATGACACATTTATATGAAAGCATGAATATTGCAACATCAGAAGGACAAATTTAGATGACAAAAAGAATTATTGCAACATGAAAAAGACACATTTATATGAAAGCATGAATATTGCAACATCAGAAGGACACATTTAGATGAAAAAAATGAATTATTGCAACATGAAAAAGACACATTTAAGAAGAAAACAATAATTTTTTCAACATCAAAGGGACACATTTAAATGAAAACATGAATTATTGAAACATCAGAGGGACCCATTTATATAAAAAAATGAATTATTGCGGCATTAAAACCACATATTTAGAAGAAACATGAATTATTGCAACATGAGAAAGACACATTTAGATGAAAACATGAATTATTGTAACATCAAGACACATTTTGATGAAAACATGAATTATTGCAACATGAGAAAGACAAAATTACATGAAAAAATGTATTATTGCAACATCAGAAAGATACATTTACATGAAAACATGAATTATTGCAACACGAGAAAGACACATTTAGATGAAAACATGAATTATAGCAACATCAGAAGGACATTTACATGAAAAATGAACTATTGCAACATCAGGACACATTTAGATGAAAAATGAATTATTGCAACACGAGAAGGACACATTTAGATGAACAAAATAATGATTGCAACATCAGAAGGACACATTTAGATGAAAACATGAAAAATTAATTATTTCAATGTCAAAAGGACAAATTTAGATGAAAACATGATTTATTGCAACATGAGAAAGACAAAATTAGATGAAAAAAATGAATTATTACAACATCAGAAGGACACATTTAGATGAAAACATGAATTATTGCAACACGAGAAAGACACATTTAGATGATAACATGAATTATAGCAACATCAGAAGGACATTTACATGAAAAATGAACTATTGCAACATCAGAAGGACACATTTACATGAAAAATGAATTATTGCAACACGAGAAGGACACATTTAGATGAACAAAATAATGATTGCAACATCAGAAGGACACATTTAGATGAAAACATGAATTATTGCAACATCAGAAGGACACATGAAAACATGAATTATTGCAATATCAGAAGGACACATTTGGTTTAAAAATGAATTATTGCAACATCAGAAGGACACATTTAGATGAACACATGAATTATTACAACATCAGGACACATAGAGATGAAAAATTAATTATTGCAACATCACATTTAGATGAAAAATTAATTATTGCAACAACAGAAGGACACATTTAGATGAAAACAATGGTACTATGTCAGTTATATTAACATGTCACAAAGTATTGCAAACACAGATACTATGAAGTACCATGTCAGTACTATTTGCATGTCACAACATATTGCAAAAGCAGGTATTATGAGGTACCATGTCAGTACTATTTACATGCCACAAAGTATTGCAAAAGCAGATACTCTAAAGTAGTATTTCAGTATTATTTACATGTCACAATGTATTGCAAACACAGGTAGTATGAGGTACTATGTCAGTATTATTTACATGTCAAAAGGTATTACGAACACAGGTACTATGAGGTACTATGTCGGTATTATTAACACGTCACAAAGTATTGCAAAAACAGGTACTATGTCAGTACTATTTACATGTCACAAAGTATTGCAAAAACAGGTACTATGAGGTACTATGTCAGACAGTATACAGTACATACACTATATTGCCAAAAGTATTTGGCCACCCATCCAAATGATGAGAACAAGCTGTCCTAATCGCTTGGCCCGGTGTATAAAATCAAGCACTCAGGCATGGAGACTGTTTCTACAAACATTTGTGAAAGAATGTAACTGTCATAGGATGCCACCTGTGCAACAAATCCAGTCGTGAAATTGCCTTGCTCCTAAATATTCCAAAGTCAACTTTATTATAGGAAAAGTGAAGAGTTTGGGAGGCCACGTAAACTGACAGAGAGGGGTCAACGGATGCTGAAGCGCATAGTGCAAAGACTTTCTGCACAGTCAGTTGCTAGAGAGCTCCAAACTTCATGTGACCTTCCAAATAGCCCACGTACAGTACGCAGAGAGCTTCATGGAATGGGTTTCCATGGCCGAGCAGCTTTATCTAAGGCATACATCACCAAGTCCAATGCAAAGCGTCGGATGCAGTGGTGTAAAGCATGTTGCCACTGGACTATAGAGTAGTGGAGACACCTTCTCTGGACTGATGAATCACGCTTTTCCATCTGGCAATCTGATGGACCAGTCTGGGTTTGGAGGTTGCCAGGAAAACGCTACATTTCGGACTGCATTGTGCCGAGTGTGAAATTTGGTGGAGGAGGAATTATGGTGTGGGGTTGATCTTTCAAGAGTTGGGCTTGGCCCCTTAGTTCCAGTGAAAGGATCTTTGAATAGTCCAGGATACCAAAACATTTTGGATAATTCCATGGGATGGCACTTCATATGTGAGTAAAGGCAGGTGGCCAAATACTTTTGGCAATATAGTGTATGTCAGTCAGATGACAATAATTAATTTACAGTATATGTCAGTTAAATGACAATAATTGATTTACAGTAGATGTCAAATAATTGGTTTACAGTATATGTCACTCAGATGACAATAATTGATATACAGTATGTCAGTTAAATGACGATATATGATTTACAGTATATGTCAGTTAGATGACGATATATGATTTACAGTATATGTCAGATGACACTAATTGATTTACAGTATATGTCAGTCAGATGACAATAATTGATTTACAGTACATGTCAGTTAGATGACAAAACATTGATTACAGTACAGTGTATGTCAGTCAGATGACAAGAATTGATTTACACTATAAGTCAGTTAAATTACAATAATTGATTTACAGTATGTCAGTCAAAGGACAATAATTGATTTACAGTATATGTCAATCAGATGACAATAATTGATTTACAGTATATGTCAATCAGATGACAATAATTGATTTACAGTTTATACCAGTTAGATGACAATAATTGATTTACAGTATATGTTAGTCAGATGACAATCATTGTTATACAGTATGTCAGTTAGACAACAATAATTGATTTACAGTATATGTCAGTTAGATGACAATAATTGATTTACAGTATATGTTAGTCAGATGACAATCATTGTTATACAGTATGTCAGTTAGACAATAATAATTGATTTACAGTATATGTGAGTTAGATGACAATAATTGATTTACAGTATATGTCAGTTAGATGACAATAATTGATTTACAGTATATGTCAGTTAGATGACAATAATTGATTTAGAGCAGGTGTCTCAAACTCAATTTACCTGGGGGCCACTTGATGCAGAAACTGGGTAATGCTGGGCCACAAGAAAAGATTTCTTAAAAAAAATCTAACATGCACTTTTTAATAAATTCACCTTCTTTTAATGGCTTTCCCTCCCTAGCAACCATCTCACTCACCATGTAGCTAGCTTTGACTGCTGCATCGCTCTTTTCGGTTGCTTTCTTTAAGAAATCTTGTTGCCTCAGTAGACTGGTTATAAAATGTGCAACCCGGTTCACTCTTTCATCTCCCTGGTATTTTGCATACTCCTCAGCATGTCTAGTTGTATAATGACGTTCTAAATTATACACGCAAAAGAAAGGGCATCTCTATCCTCCTTCAAAACCGCAATAAAAGTACACCTCCAGGCAACTTCAACCCTAAACTAACACCCTCCCCGGATTGTTAATAATCAAATGTAAATAATCAAATGTAGATACTTTTTCTTATAATTTCTGATCTCTCTCTCTCTCTCTATGTCCACTACGTGCTGTACATATCCTACCAAGTCAGACCTACACTGTTTCAATATCCATTTATCTGTTCTCAATTGTTGATGACTGAAGTGTTGATATCAACCAAACCTAACCTACCCCCCCTTCCACATCACACACCCCGGATTGTAAATGGGGGTGGGGTCAGAGTATCAGCGCTGGGGTCCAGTGCACCACAGTTTTGTATTGTCGCTCGGTCCTTCCGCGGAGTGCTTTGGAAGCTACCGGACCGCTCGGGGGGTAGCGGGGGTGTTTTTGTAGCCCTGCAAAGGGCTGCAAAGGATTCTGGGTATTTGTTCTGTTGTGTTTATGTTGTGTTACGGTGCGGATGTTCTCCCGAAATGTGTTTGTCATTCTTGTCTGGTGTGGGTTCACAGTGTGGCACATATTTGTAAGAGTGTTAAAGTTGGTTATATGAACACCCTCAGTCAGACCTGTATGGCTGTTGCTCAAGTATGTCTTGCAGTCACTTGTGTGTGCCTGCAAATGCTGCATACAACATGTGACTGAGCCAGCACGCTGTTAGTTTGGTGAAAAAGACTGCGTGATGACAGGTTCTAGAGGACACTAAAGGCAGTGCCATCACGGAATGCCCCCAATATTGTCAAGAGCCACATACAACACTGTGAATGGTGGATTCCTTCAGCTCCGCACACAACGCTGTAAAGCGCCGTTCATTTAAAACTCGCGGGCCGCAAAAACATTAAACTTTCATATTAAGGTGGGGGCCGCAAAATAACGTCTCGCGGGCCGCAATAGGCCCGCGGGCCGCATGTTTAAGACCAATGATTTACAGTATATGTCAGTTAGATGACAATAATTGATTCGCAGTAGGGCTGGGCGACATTGCCTTTTTTTAATATCTTGATATTTTTAGGCCATATCGCGATACACGATATATATCTCGATATTTTGCCTTAGCCTTGAATGAACACTTGATGCATATAATCACAGCAGTATGATGATTCTATGTGTCTACATTAAAACATTATTCTTCATACTGCATTAATACATGCTCATTTTAAACTTTCAGGGAGAGAAGGAAATCACAACTAAGTCAATTGACCAAAACTGTATTTATTAAACGGTTATTAAGCAGTGGCACAAACATTCATGTCATTTCCAAAACAGAAAGTGCAAGATTGTCAGAGACATTTTAAACTTTTTTGTGCATGACGTCACTAAGATGACTTATCAAAACAACACTAAATTAAAGTGCACTTTTTGTACAGAACGCCACTACAATAGTTTAAAAACATGATGTCACACAAGATATTTCAATAAGTGTCGAATAAAAATGAGCTGCATAATTGGAAATCAAATAGTCTACGTCCTTCGCTATGTGGTAGGTTCCTGCGGACATTATCTCCTTTTGTCGTGGACTCTTTTTTTTCATTTGGTGTTGATCTGGAAATGTTTGCCTCGACATTTTGATGGTGTGGGCGTGTGGCACCGAACAAAGATGTTGACATGCGGAGTAAGCACTCTTGATTCTCTAGCGGGTGACTTTTCAAATGATGCTACATATTAGCAGTAATGCTACTTTTTGTAGAAACGCTTTTGCCCCGCACTTGACAAATTACGGTTGTCTGTTCGACATCTTCCCACTTGAAGCCAAACCACCGCCAGACGATGGACCTCCTGCTGTTTTTCTTGGTAATTATTTGTTCCTTCATTTGTTACCAGATTCACACCTTCTTTCTCTCGTATTACCGCTAGCATCACAGCTAACTTTAGCCATGCTGCTACGTCTCTGCGCCGCGAGGGCGTATACGTATGTGACATATGACGTGACAGTATGTGACGTGTGTAAGAAGGTGCGCTTGCTGTCTGAGAAGGAGACACAAGAAAGAGTGGGCAGAGCCTGTCGAGTAATGACAGCAGCTAAAAGCAACTGCGTGAGAACGTATACTGCGATATCACGATATAGTCATTTTCTATATCGCACAGAGACACAATCGATATATCGCCAGCCCTAATTCACAGTATATGTCAGTTAAATGACAATAATTGATTTACAGTATACTGTATGTCAGTCAAATGACAATAATTTATTTACAATATGTCAGTCAGATGACAATAATTGATTTACAGTATATGTCAGTTAGATGACAATAATTGATTCACAGTATATGTCAGTTAGATGACATTAATTGATTTACAGTATATGTCACAGGGCAATAATTGATTTACAGTATATGTCAGTTAAATGACAATAATTGATTTACATTATGTCAGTCAGATGACAATAATTGATTTAAAGTATATGTTAGTTAGATGACAATAATTAATTTATAGTATATGTCAGTTAGATGACAATCATGAATTTACAGTATATGTCAGTTAAATTACAATAATTGATTTACAGTATGTCAGTCAAATGACAATAATTGATTTACAGTATGTCAGTCAGATGACAATAATTGATTTACAGTATATATCAGATGACAATAATTGATTTACAGTATACGTCAGTCAGATGACAATAATTGATTTACAGTTGATGTCAGTTTGATGACAATAATTGATCATCTTTATATGTCAGTCAGATGACAATAAGTGATTTACAATTTACAGTATATGTCAGTCAGATGACAATAATTGATTTACAGTATATGTCAGATGACAATAATTGATTTAACACAACACAAACACCCCATTTACAACAACACCTTCACCTATGGAACAACAAACACCCCATGTACATCATCATAATCACCTATGGAACAACAAACACCCCATGTAAATCATCATCATCACCTATGGAACAACAAACACCCCATGTCCATCATCATCATCATCATCATCATCATCATCATCATCATCATCATCACCTATGGAACAACAAACACCCCATGTACATCATCATCATCATCATCACCCATGGAACAACAAACATCCTGCATGGCGTTTGGAGGAACTTTGAAATACTAACGTTACCAAAACAAATACTTTGACACAAAATAAACACAACTTTAAGACTTGTGGTTAACATGTTTTAGCTGCTAATCCAACTTCCTGGTTTATGTTGACCCGGGTGTCCCGTGGACAAATAAAGGTGGACACACTGGTTGTGTAAACATCAGAGCAGGCGGGACGGCATGAAACAAGAAATAATTACGCAGCAGGGTCTCAGTACAAGAAAGCAGACAGAATGTACTCGAAGGTATGTCCATCAAATGGCCCTCAGTTAAAGGCCTACTGAAATTCGATTTTCTTATTTAAACGGGGATAGCAGGTCCATTCTATGTGTCAAACTTGATCATTTCACGATATTGCCATATTTTTGCTGAAAGGATTTAGTAGAGAACATCGACGACAAATTTTGCAACTTTTGGTCGCTGATAAAAAAGCCTTGCCTGTACCGTAAGTAGCAGACGATATGCGCGTGACGTCACAGGTTGTGGAGCTCCTCACATCTGCACATTGTTTACAATCATGGCCACCAGCAGCGAGAGCGATTCGGACCGAGAAAGCGACGATTTCCCCATTAATTTGAGCGAGGATGAAAGATTTGTGGATGAGGAAAGTGAGAGTGAAGGACTAGAGGGCAGTGGGAGCGATTCAGATAGGGAAGATGCTGTGAGAGGCGGGTGGGACCTGATATTCAGCTGGGAATGAGTAAAACAGTAAATAAACACAAGACATATATATATACTCTATTAGCCACAACACAACCAGGCTTATATTTAATATGCCACAAATTAATCCCGCATAACAAACACCTCCCCCCTCCCGTCCATATAACCCGCCAATACAACTCAAACACCTGCACAACACACTCAATCCCACAGCCCAAAGTACCGTTCACCTCCCCAACGTTCATACAGCACATATATTTCCCCAAAGTCCCCAAAGTTATGTACGTGACATGCACATAGCAGCACGCACGTACGGGCAAGCGATCAAATGTTTGGAAGCCGCAGCTGCATGCATACTCACGGTACCGCGTCTGCGTATCCAACTCAAAGTCCTCCTGGTAAGAGTCTCTGTTGTCCCAGTTCTCCACAGGCCAATGGTAAAGCTTGACTGTCATCTTTCGGGAATGTAAACAATGAAACACCGGCTGTGTTATCTGGCACAACAGTCAGGGGGTGCATTCTACGGCGGGGGTGCGTTATCCGGCACAACACCTGCCGCAATACACCGCTTCCCACCTACAGCTTTCTTCTTTGCTGTCTCCATTGTTCATTGAACAAATTGCAAAAGATTCACCAACACAGATGTCCAGAATACTGTGGAATTTTGCGATGAAAACAGACGACTTAATAGCTGGCCACCATGCTGTCCCAAAATGTCCTCTACAATCCGTGACGTCACGCGCAGGCATCATCATACTGAGACGTTTTCAGCAGGATATTTCGCGCAAAATTTAAAATTGCACTTTAGTAAGCTAACCCGGCCGTATTGGCATGTGTTGCAATGTTAAGATTTCATCATTGATGTATAAACTATCAGACTGCGTGGTCGGTAGTAGTGGGTTTCAGTAGGCCTTTAGAAACAAAGTCATACAACAAATAATCACATTTAACAACATACATCACAGAGAATAATGACAACAATGTGGAATACAAATGAAGAATGACATGTAAAAAGAGGAACATTTAACATCACTTTTGACTTGAGTGATTATTCTTATTGGCAAAGACGGCAGAGAGAAGTACTTTCTGGAATTCCATAGTGTTTCTCACCTTCTTTATCAAAGGGCTAACACAACTTGTACAGCTACTGAATCACCAACGTGTGGATCTTTGTTGAAATGACGTGCAAAGAATGGGACTTGTTTGTTGGGTGCAGACGGAACATGAAAACCAGGATAACATTTGGGAAGGGAACAATGCGAAAAGTGTGGTGAAGAAACGTTTAAATCTAACTTGAGTTTCCAACATTCATCTTCACCTTCACAGGATGCTGAGAGACCTGCGTGACTCAATCTGCTTCTTGGAGTCATCCTGGCTCCAAACTGCAGGACATGATGACGTGACCAGAGACAACCCACAATCATACTTGCCAACCCTCCCGGATTTTCCGGGAGACTCCCAAAATTCAGCGCCTCTCCCGAAAACCTCCCGGGACAAATTTTCTCCTGAAAATCTCCCGAAATTCAGGCGGAGCTGGAGGCCACGCCCCCTCCAGCTCCATGCGGACCTGAGTGAGCCTGTTTTCACGTCCGCTTTCCCACAATATAAACAGCGTGCCTGCCCAATCACGTTATAACTGTAGAATGATCGAGGGCGAGTTCTTGGTTTCTTATGTGGGTTTATTGTTAGGCAGTTTCATTAACGTCCTCCCAGCGCGGTAACAACACACAACAACAGCAGTCACATTTTCGTCTACCGTAAAGCAGTTTGTCTGTCGTAAACAGCAATGTTGTGACACTCTTAAACAGGACAATACTGCCATCTACTGTACATGCATATGTGACAATAACATCTACGGCTTCAAGAGAGTGCAGTGCACAACTGCGCACACAACAAGGAGACGAAGCAGAAGAACGAGGAAAATACAGCCGTGGCGACGCCGACGACGAGTAAGATGAAGAAATACACTTGTAAGTTCCAAGCCGCAGCTGCGATTGGGCCTAGATAGCCTCCGGGAAGAAGTAGTGGACTACCAAGTGCTTGGCAATGAAGATCTTCCTCAGGAAGCAAAGATTGACCGGTTTTGGGCCATGCTAGGGAGAGATGGAAGATTCCAGACTGTAGTGCATTTGATGAAAGCACTTGTGTGCATGCCACACAGCTATGCATCTTCAGAGAGGGTGTTTAGCATGGTTAGAAAAATAGTGACAAAGAATAGAAGGATGGGGCTGCAACTAACGATTAATTTGATAATCAATTAATCTGTCGATTATTACTCCGATTAATCGATTAATAATCGGATAAAAGAGATACATACAAGTACATTTCTATACTTTCCAGTATTTTATTGAAAAAAAACAGCATACTGGCGCCATGTTCTTTCAACTTGCCAAATAAAACAAGGAAAATGTTACAAAAATGCACACTTTTGACACCCCTGCTATAGATAATAAAAAATTAAATCTGATAAATGTATCGATAAAAAGCAGAGCCTGACGACGCATGCGCATTTATCACAACTCTCTCGCTCTCTCTGTCTCACCCCCTCCCTCACGAATGCTGCTGCACGCACAATTTGTTGTGTTTTTAACCTTCTTAACCCTGAACGTACATTGAAAATACACGCAACCCTAACTCAAAATGCCGGACATTTGAGAAACATTGCCCGACAGCCCCGCAAAAGATGACATGTCTGGTGAAAAGAGGACGTATGGTCAGGACCTAGCCCGGTTGCTGCTAGCATGCTAGCAACGATCGGTTTCACCGTACGTGAAACCGAACGCTGCTAGTCCTCTTTTGCTAACATGCTAGCAACTAATGGCCTACGTATAGACTGACCATACGTCCTCTTTTCACTGGACATGTCATCTTTTGCGGGGCTGTCGGGGCAGAGTATTGTTTACACAACGTGCAGTACGCTACTTAATATGTCCGTGTGGAAACTCGTTCGGTACACTTCCGCACCGAAACGAAACCCCCGTACCGAAACAATTCGATACAAATACACGTACCGTTACACCCCTGATATTTTGATTATCGTTTCTCAGCAGTTTGTAAATGTTGCAGTTTATAAATAAAAGTTTAAAAAAATAAAATAAACGTAGCCTCTGCGAATCGATGACTAAATTGATCGCCAACTATTTTTATAATCGATTTTAATCGATTTAATCGATTAGTTGTTGCAGCCCTAGTATATATATATATATATATATATGAGAAATACTTGACTTGGTAAATTCTAGCTGTAAATATACTCCTCCCCTCTTAGCCACGCCCCCAAATGAGCCTCTCAACGATGAGCAACGTTTGGAGACGTCAATGTTCAGAGAGCCAACAAGCATAGAGAGGCCGACAAAGTTTGTAAGAGAAGATGTTCGGTGGAACAAAGCACTGAAAGGAGCCTCAGAGAGTGGAGAATAAAATCAAGACTGTCCTAAACGACCAGCTGACTGGAGAACAAGCAGAGAAGCGAGCAGAGAAGAATGATACCTGGACTTCTTTGTATGACCACAGCAACACGCACTTCTTAAAATAAAGTCATGGGTGACCTCCTTAGCCAGGACATGAAGGTGGAGTCCAGAAGAAGAGTGATGGGACACAAGGTGAGCTAAAGTTTGCTACAGGTGTCAAAAACGTCAGCGTGAAAAGTGCGTTAAGAGCGTGCCACCTACTGATGAATGGCTTGGAGGAACTTCCTCTGGTGCTTCCGGACTCTGGCGTGGTCCATCTTCCTCACTAGTTTGGTGTTCTTGTAGATGAGCCACGTCTCCCTGAGAACATTCGCTGCTGTGTTTTTCACCTAAAGCAAGACGGCAACTCTGTCACACCTGAGGTGACAGATGACGAGTCAGCACGAAGGACTCACTCGTTTGGTGAGCTGGGTGTCCATCATGAAGTTGTGAACGTGCTTCTCCGCCTTGGTCAACTCCAGCTTTTTGGCCACCACGGCCACCACCAAGGCAGTGCAGCCTGCACCCTGGTAGATGGAACACAGGTGATGAGCACAACGTACCCCACTGGTCATCGGGTCACTCAGAGAAGGTATATGTGGAAGGAAAAGGGATCCCATTTATGCACTTTTACTGCTGGCCCAGTTGTCTATTGTACATGTGACAAAGACACACAAACATAAATACACAACAGTACTACCCCGATTTTGTAGTTTTACTACTAACCAGTTGTCAGTGGTAGACGTGACAAAGACACACAAATATAAATACACAACAGTACTACCCTGCTTTTGTAGTTTTACTACTAACCAGTTGCTTGCACACACACACACACACACACACAAACACACAAACACACTTGATGTGTTGGTGCTGTTGATCTCACCATGATGCCAGTCAGGAGACACACTCCTTTGCCACAGTAGGTGTTTGGGACCATATCTCCATATCCAATGGTGAGGAAGGTGATGGAGATCAACCACATGGCTCCTAGGAAGTTACTGTTGGTGTCCTGGTTGTCATGGTACCTGCAGTAGACAGTCATCAATTAAATGTCCTGGTTGTCATGGTACCTGCAGTAAATAGTCATCAATTAAATGTCCTGGTTGTCATGGTACCTGCAGTAGATAGTCATCAATTAAATGTCCTGGTTGTCATGGTACCTGCAGTAGATAGTCATCAATTAAATGTTGTGGTTGTCATGGTACCTGCAGTAGATAGTCATCAATTAAATGGTGTGGTTGTCATGGTACCTGCAGTAGACAGTCATCAATTAAATGTCCTGGTTGTCATGGTACCTGCAGTAGATAGTCATCAATTCAATGTTGTGGTTGTCATGGTACCTGCAGTAGACCGTCATCAATTAAACGTCCTGGTTGTCATGGTACCTGCAGTAGACAGTCATCAATTAAATGTCCTGGTTGTCATGGTGCCTGCAGTAGATAGTCATCAATTAAATGTTGTGGTTGTCATGGTACCTGCAGTAGACAGTCATCAATTAAATGTCCTGGTTGTCATGGTACCTCCAGTAGATAGTCATCAATTCAATGTCCTGGTTGTCATGGTACCTGCAGTAGACAGTCATCAATTAAACGTCCTGGTTGTCATGGCACCTGCAGTAGATCGTCATCAATTAAATGTTGTGGTTGTCATGGTACCTGCAGTAGACAGTCATCAATTAAATGTCTTGGTTGTCATGGTACCTGCAGTAGATAGTCATCAATTAAATGTCCTGGTTGTCATGGTACCTGCAGTGTGGTATCGTATATATCCCTCGGATACAGTTTATGATAGATTCCTCCAACTGGACACATATACTCTATGATTATATGGTATTGTCTATATCCCTCTGATACAGTTTATTATAGATTCCTCCAACGGTAACATATATGATTATATGGTATCGTATATATCCCTCTGATACAGTTTATTATAGATTCCTCCAACTGGACACATATATGATTATATGGTATCATATATATCCCTCTGATACAGTGTATGATAGATTCAGTGCAGGCTTATCGGCTTATATATATATACTATATATCATTCTATAATATATGTATCAGTCTATAATATCATATAGGTCTATAATATAATATATATCAGTCTTTGATGTGTATATATATATATATATATATATATATATATATATATATATACATACAGTATATATATATATATATATATACAGTATATATATATATATATATATATATATATACAACTGATATACATGATATTATAGACCTAAATGGTATCAAAGACTGATACATATACTATAGAATGATATATGTGATATCAAAGACAGATATATGTGATATTATGGAATGATATATATGGTATCAAAGCCTGAGATATATATCAAAGGCTGATATATATGATATTATAGATCTATATGATAATTTAGTATGATACATATATTATATAATGATATATATGATATTATAGAAGTATACATATATATATATATATATATATATATATATATATATATATATATATATATATATATATATATATACAGTAGGGGTGTGGGAAAAAATTGATACGAATTCAAATCGCCATTCACAAGTTGTACGATTCAGTATCGATTCTCATTTTTCAAAAATCGATTTTCTTTATTTTAATTTTTTTAATTTAATTTTATTTAAAAAAAATGTTTTTTAATTAATCAATCCAATAAAAAAATATACAGCAATACCATAAAAATGCAATCCAATTCCAAAACCAAACCCGACCCAGCAACACTCAGAACAGCAATAAACAAAACAATTGAGAGGAGACACAAACACGACACAGAACAATCCAAAAGTAGTGAAACAAAAATGAATATGATCAACAACAGTATCAATATTAGTAACAATTTCAACGTAGCAGTGATTAAAAATCCCTCATTGACATTATCATTAGACATTTATAAAAAAAAAAATAAAATAAAAAATAACAATGAACAATAGTGCCACAGTGGCTTACACTTGCATCGCATCTCATAAGCTTGACAACACACTGTGTCCAATATTTTCACAAAGATAAAATAAGTCATATTTTTGGTTCATTTAATAGTTAAAACAACTTTACATTATTGCAATCAGTTGATAAATCATTGTCCTTTACAATTATAAAAGCTTTTTACAAAAATCTACTACTCTGCTTGCATGTCAGCAGACTGGAGTAGATCCTGCTGAAATACTATGTATTGTCACGTGGAGGGTGCAGCTTGCTGCGGTTCGTTCTCTCAATACAAAAATGGACGGCTCCGGACGACAGGGTGAAGGTAGGCTTTGTTTTATTAAACATAAATCATCCAAACTACCAACAGTACAGGCAACACAACAAAAAGAAAGGCAGGCGTGCCTAAAACACGAGAGGCTAATCACTTAAACAGATGCTATGGCATGGAACTACAAAAACGTACTTGGTACAGGCGTGATACAAACAATGAAGCCACACCGAGTGACCGGAAAAGGCAAAACTAAATAGAGTCTCTGATGAGCAACAGGTGCGCGAAAAGGCAGGTGAAAATCATAAGTAACCATGATGACTAAACTCAGGAAGTGCATAACCAGGAACTAAAAGGAGTCTAAAACAAACCAATAACACAAAACATGATCCAACCACGGATCATGACAGATCATCCCCCCTTAAGGACAGATTCTAGATGTCCTAAAAACAAAACACAAGCAGGGTCCAAAAGTCACGGGAGGGCGGAGGGAGGACTTGGCGGTGGGTCGCCAGACCAAGTGTCCCCGGATCCACCGAGGACAAGTCAAGTGGCGGCGGCAAGTGGAACGCCGCTGCAGCAGGCGAGGCGGGCGACCCGGGAATGGCCAAATCCGTGGCCGACGGGGAGGTGGGCACACTTGGCGAGGCAGACGACCAGGGAGCGGCCACATCCGTGGTTGACGGGGAGGTGGGTGCGTCGGCGTCGTCGTGGCAGGCTTGGAAGCAGACGGCGTGTCAGGCGTGGGTTCGGCAGGCGGCGAAGCTTGGCGTGGTGCAGGTACAGGCGGCGAAGCTTGGCGTGGTGCAGGTACAGGAACAGGTGTCAGCCGAGGTGCTGGAACAGGTACTGGTGTCAGCCGAGGTGCTGGAACAGGTACTGATGTCAGCCGAGGTGCTGGAACAGGTACTGATGTCAGCCGAGGTGCTGGAACAGGTACTGGTGTCAGCCAAGTTGCTGGAACAGGTACTGGTGTCAGCCGAGGTGCTGGAACAGGTACTGGTGTCAGCCGAGATGCTGGAAGAGGTACTGGTGTCAGCCGAGGTGCTGAAACCGGTACTGGTGTCAGCCAAGGTGCAGGAACAGATACTGGTGTCAGCTGAGGTGCAGGAACAGGTACTGGTGTCAGCCGAGGAGCAGGAACTGGAACTGGTGCCGGTGACGTTTGCAGGCCCACCGGAGATGATGGTGGCGTCTGCAAGCCCACCGGAGATGATGGTGGCGTCTGCAAGCCCACCGGAGATGATGGTGGCGTCTGTAAGCCCACTGGAGATGATGGTGGCGTCTGCAAGCCCACCCGAGATGATGGCGGCGTCTGCAAGCCCACCCGAGATGATGGTGGCGTCTGCAAGCCCACCGGAGATGATGGTGGCGTCTGCAAGCCCATTGGAGATGATGGTGGCGTCTGCAGGCTCACCCGGGCTGAGGTTAGCCATGAGCATGGCGGAAGCGGCCTAGCTGGGGGTTGCGGCTTGGCATGCCAATGGACTGGTAGTGGTGGACGGGCCGGAGGTTGGGGCTTGGCAGGCCGAAAGACTGGTGGCGGCGGCCGGGATGGAGGTTGCTGCCTGGCTGGGCGCAGCTGAGCCACCCCACCAGCACAGCTCCCCCCCCAAGGGGCGGATACCAGACGCACTCCTTGCGGTCTGGAACAGTCTTTAAGGGCAGGTGGCGGGATGTCAGGAGGGGGGTAGAATCATCCCCTTTAAATTGTCCAAAATGTCTTTCTCCCCCCCCCACCTGAGATTGTGTGGGAGGACGGAGGGAAAAAGTCTTTGACGTGGGCGGGGCTAGAGTCCTTAGGGGCGGAGTCAGAGTCACTGGGGGCGGAAGTAACTGAGGTTGACAAAATGTAAATTGTGAAAAAATGTCCTGATAATATCTTATTTTAGGAATTAAGTCTTTTGGAGGCAGATGACAGAAAGAGTTAACTGAATTTAAAAAAAAATCTTTGTCTCTGACATCATCACCAGTGGACGGGGTGACGTCATCCGCGCGAGTCTCCAGCTGACTGACAGCCCAATCGGTGAACTGCTTGGTAAAATGAGTGATGGCATTACCAAACAATGGCGGCGAGGAAGACTGGGTTGCCCGTGGAGTCTTGCTGTCCGGAGGAGGAGTTTGGGGGAATGACGCATCCTGATGGCGAAACGAAGCCTTTCTGGCTGGCTTCCGCTTTCGCCAGCGCGTCTCCATCTCCTCGTGGCCAGGTGCGAGAGAACAGGATGGTGGCTTCATTATGTCACGTGGAGGGTGCAGCTTGCTGCGGTTCGTTCTCTCAATGCAAAAATGGACGGCTCCGGACGACAGCGTGAAGGTAGGCTTTGGTTTATTAAACATAAATCATCCAAACTACCAACAGTACAGGCAAGACAACAAAAACAAAGGCAGGCGTGCCTAAAACACGAGAGGCAATCACTTAAACAGATGCTATGACATGGAACTACAAAAACTTACTTGGTACAGGCGTGATACAAACAATGAAGCCACACCGAGTGACCGGAAAAGGCTAAACTAAATAGAGTTTCTGATGACCAACAGGTGCGCGAAAAGGCAGGTGAAAATCATAAGTAACCATGGTGACTAAACTCAGGAAGTGCATAACCAGGAACTAAAAGGAGTCCAAAACAAACCGATAACACAAAACATGATCCGACTACGGATCATGACATGTATTGAATTAATTAGAAATGTCCTGATCCAGGTTTTTGCACTTCCGATCCGATACCGGTATTGTTTTTGCACTTCCGATCCGATACCGATACTGGCCGATACTGGCCTATCCGAGCATGTATTAAAGTTTAAAGTTGTTTAGCCTACTTAGTTGTCAGATTCATGTTGAAAAGGGTTTTAGTACTCTTGATAACAACTAGCCAGCTGAATTAGGTGAGTTTGAATAATACACAATGGTTGGTAACAAGAAACTGACTTGTTTATTCAAGGATAAACACAAAATAGACAAAATTATACATGACAAACAGAAATGGCATCATTGAACAGTAAAAAAGTGAACAGTATAAAGTGCAAATAATGCTGTAAACATTATTTAAAAAAGCAAAACACACAAACAACCTGAGTGGGATAAAATGTCTACAACTTAGCATCAATACTTGCTCTTGAACAAGTGTAAACTTGAAAAAAAAACAAAAAAAACTACACACTCCCTTCAATTGTTTGCCCCCCCTGACTGCAGTCCGAGCATAATGGGGAGATTCTTTCTAACAAAAACGAGCACTTCAAGATGCTCAGGTGTCAGCCTGCTCCTGTGTTCATCAATGATGAGTGAGGCTGTGCTAAAAAGCCTCTCACTCTCAACACTGGTGCAAGGAGCACTGAGGAACTTGGATGCTGTTGCTGCCAGGGCGGGTAGTCGAGACTGATTGTCTCTCCAGTAGTGAAAAGGATTGCTCTTACGCCCAGCTGGAGGCTCACTGAGGTAGCTCTCCAACTGAAACAGTGCCCCTGGGGTGATCTGCTGCTCAGATGGACTTGCTGCGCAGCTCTCCTCCAGTATCTCGTCAAAGAAGCTGCCGAGGCTGCTGGTTGAGCTTCCAGCCTCCATTCCTGGTGTTTGCCTTGCTGTCTCAGCCTCAGCCACACCTTCTCCAGAGGGCATGGTCTTCAGTTCTTGTTCCATTTTCATCACCTCTACCTTTAGTGCCTCCTTTGCCTGATCCAGGTTGGTAGCATTAGTGAAGAACCTTAACATTTGGATAAAATGTAATAAAGATATATCAATTATTTTATATTGTTTCAGCCAGTCTCCACATATTAATGTTCAATGACAACAAGTAACACACAAAATAGATCACAAATGATCGACAGTGACATTCATTTCCTCACCCATCATATAACTGAAGGAAAATAAGAATAATAACAATAATAATAAATAATAATATTATAATAATAACAATAATAATACATTCCCATCACCTTATATCTATGAAACATTAGGCTACTGAAATACTGACAAAGAAATAAATGCCAGCTGTAGAGTAAAATATTTTCAATATAGTACTGAAGCTTATAACATGCTCAAATAATTATAAAGCACTTACTTGCCTTTGTAGCGTGGATCTAGCATTGTTGCCACGGCATAGAGTGGTTCAGTTTCCACATGGTCAAAACGTGTGTGCACCGCATCGAGTAAGGTGGCCTTCATGGTTTGAATCCCTCGGTGTTCTTCGCTCTCACTGTCTAGAAAGCGTGTCAGGACACGGACAGATGGGATAACATCGGCTGCTGTGGCGGAGGCTGCACTAATCTCGGCTGTCAGCTCTTGGAAGAGTTTAAGAATTGTTGCAGTTTTCTCTAGCAGCGACCATTGGTTGCCTGTTAATGTGGCTGGCAGATTGCTGTCGCTATCCGATGCATAGGCCTGCAGTGCCCGCTTACAATGCACTAGGCTGTCGATCATCATCTTCGTACTGCTCCATCTGGTCTTGACGTCCTGTTGCAAACGCTTCGGTTCAACATTCAACTCTCCTCAATATCCTCCAGTTTTGAGTAGGCCATGGGTGAGTGCTTGAAGTGCGTCACTATTTTTCTCCCGTTGGCGATGGCATCGCTTCCAGCTCGCTGTGCCAATAGACCGTGTTGGACAACGAGCTGTAAGGTGTGCGCAAAACATCCCAGGCTGGGCACGCCAAGCTGATCCATTGCCTTTTTCATATTGGCCGCGTTATCTCTTAAAATTACATGGACATTCTTTTTGTCAAATTCCAAGCGCGTAGCATATGTTCAATTGCGTCTTTGATGGCATTCGCTGTGTGTGAGCCTCTAAACTCACGCGCATGTAAAACAGCTCTCTTTGGGTTGAAGTCCGGTCCAAACCAGTGTGCAGTTAAACTTAATAATGATAAAGGACTGTGATCACAGCTCCATATATCGGTTGTGAAACTAAGAGCATTTGCACTCTCTACTTGTTTGGCAATGTAATCTCTAACATCTTTGTGAATCTGGGGGATTGTTTTCTCAAGGATGTAATGACGGCTGGGCATGTTGTACCGTGGTTCAAGGTGTTGGATGGTGCGTCGAAAGCCCACCTTACTCACGAGAGATAACGGCTCATCATCCAGAATTATTTCCTCGGCAATGACTCTAGTTATCCCCTGGGCTTTAGCACTGTTCAGCGGCGTACGTCACGCTTCGCCAACATTTCTGTCAGAGTTAGTTGGGTAGGACCTTTCTTTTTCTTTTCGTCAGTTTTCTTTATAAATTCTTCATATTCTTTACGGTGGTATTTCGCTAAATGCTTGATCAGATTTGTTGTATTAAAATGTCTTACAACTTTAACCACCACGCTTGACTTTATTGTGGCATGTTTTGCACTCCACCTCTTCATCTTTTTCGTTTTGTACGGTAAAATAATCCCATACAGCCGACATTTTTACCGGTAACTTCCGCTCGCCGGCATCCGCTTCCGATTAGGACGGTAAGGACACAGACCTGTGGATGTGTTGAAGGTGTGCTGGAAAATGCGAAATGGAATTTAGGGAGCAGCAGAAAAGTGGAATGTATTATTTAAATCAGTGCGTTGAAAAACACTAGAATGAATAGAGAATTGTTTTGAATCGGAAAAATATAGTTTTTGAATCGAGAATCGCGTTGAATCGAAAAATCGATTTATAATCGAATCGTGACCCCAAGAATCGATATTGAATCGTGGGACACCCAAAGATTCGCAGCCCTAATATACAGTATATATATATATATATATATATATATATATATATATATATATATATATATATATATATTTCTATAATATCATTATATAATATATGTATCATACTAAATTATCATATATATATTTAGGTCTATAATATGTATATCAGTGTATATATATATATATATATATATATATATATATATATATATATATATATATATATATATATACAGTCACACATACTTGTTCGTCTCAGAAAAGGTATATGTGGTAGGCATGGTATTTCTAGGATTAAAGGCCCGTTTCTCCTCCAAACATTTAGCTGGGTATTGTGGCCAAACAGCTACATTTTTGTTTCATCTGACCACAGAACTTTCCTCCAGAAGGTTTTATCTTTGTCCATGTGATGTCAGATGAAACCAAAATTGAGCTGTTTGGTCACAATACCCAGCAATATGTTTCGAGGAGTAAATGTCAGGCCTTCAATCCCAGGAACACCATCCCTACCGTCAAGCATGGTGGTGGTAGTATTATGCTCTGGGCTGGTTATGCTGCCAATGGAACTGGTGCTTTACAGAGAGTAAATGGGACAATGAAAAAGGAGGATTACCTCCAAATTCTTCAGGACAACCTAAAATCATCAGACCGGAGGTTGGGTCTTGAGCGCAGTTGGGTGTTCCAACAGGACAATGACCCCAAACACACATCAAAAGTGGTAAAGGAATGGCTAAATCAGGCTAGAATTAAGGTTTTAGAATGGCCTTCCCAAAGTCTTGACGTGTGGGCAATGCTGAATGTTTCTTCAGCATTGTCCATGTCAGAAAAACAACAAATTTAGCTGAACTGCACCAATTTTGTCAAGAGGAGTGGTCAAAAACTCAACCAGAAGCTTGCGGATGGCTACCAAAAGCGCCTTATTGAAGTGAAACTTGCCAAGGGACATGTAATCAAATATTAACATTACTTTATGTACACTTTTGACCAAGCAGATTTGGTCACATATTCAGTAGACCCATAATAAATTCATAAAAGAACATTAATGTTTTTTGTGACCAACAAGTATGTGCTCCAATCACTCTATCACACAAAAATAGGAGTTGTAGAAATTATTGGACACTCAAGACAGCCATGAAATTATGTTCTTTACGGGTATCATATATATCATTCTATAATATCATATATATCATTCTAAAATATCATATATATCATTCTATAGTATATGTATCAGTCTTTGATATAACATATATCATTCTATAATACCATATATATAATTCCATAACATCATATATATCATTCTATAATATATGTATCAATCTAGAATATCATATATGTCTATAATATAATATATATCAGTCTTTGATATTATATGTATCATTCTATAATATGTGTATAGGTCTATGATATCCATCCATCCATCAATCCTTGTCCCTTCAGGGTTGCGGGGGATGCTGTAGCCTATCTCAGCTGCATTCGGGCGGTAGGCGGGGTACACCCTGGACAAGTCGCCACCTCATCACAGGGCCAACACAGATAGACAGACAACTTTCACACTCACATTCACACACGGGGGAGCATTTAGTGTTGCCAATCAACTTATCCCCAGGTGCATGTCTTTGGAGGTGGGAGGAAGCCGGAGTACCCGGAAGGAACCCTCGCAGTCACGAGGAGAACGTGCAAACTCCACACAGAAAGACCCCGAGGACCTTTGTATTGTGAGGCACACACATATACTGTATATCAGTCTTTGATATTATATATATCATTATATAATATCATATATACTGTATAAGTCTTTGATATCATATATATCATTCTGTAATACTATATATATAATTTTAAAATATATGTATCAGTCTTTGATATCATTTATAATATCATATATATCATTCTATAATATCATAAATATTAGTATTTGATATCATATATATCATTCTATAGTATATGTATCAATCTTTGATTTCATTTAGGTCTATAATATCATACATGTCAGTCTTTGAGTCTATATCAGTCTTTGATATCATATATATCATTCTATAATATCATATATACTGTATCAGTCCTTGATATCATATCTACTATCATTCTATAATATCAAATATATTAGTCTTTGATATCATATTTATCAATCTATAATATCATATATATCAGTCTTTGATATCATATTTGTCATCCTATAATACCATATATATCATTCTATAATATCATATATATAATTCTGTGATATCATATCAGTCATTCATATCATTTATTTCATTCTATATCATACAACATACCATTCTATAATATCATATATAATTCTATAATATCATATATATCAGTCGTTCATATCATATATATAATATCATATATATCATTCTATAATATCATATATGTCAGTCTTTGATATCATATATATCATTCTATAATATCATGTATATAATTCTATAATATCATATATATCAGTCGTTCATATCATATATATAATTCTATAATATCATATATGTCAGTCTTTGATATCATATATATATATATATATATATATATATATATATATCTCAGTCTTTGACATCATATATATTATTCTATAATATCATATATACTGTATCAGTCTTTGATATCATATATCATTATATAATATATGTATCAGTCTATAATATCATATAGGTCTATAATATCATATGTCAGTCTTTGATATCATATATATAATCAGTCTTTGATATCATACATATCATTCTATAATATCATATACATCATTCTATAATATATGTATCAGTCTATAATATCATATAGGTCTATAATGTCTTATAAACAGTCTTTGATATCATATCATACATATTCTATAATATATGTATCAGTCTATAATATCATATAGGTCTATAATGTCATATACTGTATATCAGTCTTTGATATCATATATATTCTATAATATCATCTATACTGTGTCAGTCTTTGATATCATATATCATTCTATAATACCACATATATCAATCTATAGTATATGTATCAGTATATAATATCATATATATCATTCTATAATATCATATACATCATTCTATCATATATGTATCAGTCTATAATATCTATGTCTATAATATCATATATATCAGCCCTTGATATCATATATATAATTCTATAATACCATATATATATATATCATGTGTATCAATCTATAATATATGTATCAGTCTTTGATATCATATAGGTCTATAATATCATATATATAAGGCTTTGATATCATATAGACATCAGTCTAATACAGATGTAGTGCAGACACAGGTGTGCCTGTCAGCCCTCTGAAAGTGTGTAGCAGCTTTGCAGAGGGTGTAAGCTAGTTTTGAAAGGTTGATTGTCGATACTTGAAATAGTGAGTTTGACCCTGGAACTGAACATTCCTGTAGGAAGCAGTAGCGTGCTCGACTTTGTTGTTGTTGTTGTTGTGACTGAACACAGCAACTTTAATATACTTGAAATAATGAGTTTGACTCTGGAAGTGAAGAAGCAGCTAAAGGAATGTTCTGGAGATTATCTAGTCTTGTGCCTTATCTATGTTTGAACGTGAAGAAACGCAAGATGGATGGAGGCACCTCTCACAAGCTCTCACGGTCCATGCGGCGATGATCCACAGCGAGATGGTGAAGACCAGCAGCACGGTCCCAGGACAGATGGTCATGAGGGTCTTCATGACGAAGCGTGTGTTGAAGTTGATCTTGTTGAGCGCCCCGATGCTGCGAGACGAGGCGTCCGTGAAGAGCTTGCTGTGCAGCAGCATGACACGGGCAATCAGGTAGAGGCGCAGGAACATGGGGATGGACAGGATAATGTCCACGTCGGCGTCCGTCTTGGACGGCACGTAGGAGTAGGCCAGGCGGGCTGTCCAGGTGAAGGTGTAGTTCCCCGGGATGGGGTGGATGGCACACACCAGGATCTCCAGGCAGATGAAGAACATGCGCTCATATGTCATGGCGATCCTCCAGTCGTCTGCACCGTTGTCCACCATGAACAACTGTGGACCAGCAGAGACCAGGTTTTGGTGAGACCACATTCAGCATTATAGTCACACAGTAAACTACTGGAACTCATGAATAACTGTGGACCAGCAGAGACCAGGTTTTGGTGAGACCGCATGGTCAGCATAATTGTCACACAGTAAACTACAGGAACTCATGAATAACTGTGGACCAGCATAGACCAGGTTTTGGTGAGACCGCATGGTCAGCATTATTGTCACACAGTAGGAACTCATGAATAACTGTGGACCAGCAGAGACCAGGTTTTGGTGAGACCGCATGGTCAGCATTATTGTCACACAGTAAACTACAGGAACTCATGAATAACTGTGGACCAGCAGAGACCAGGTTTTGGTAAGACCACATGGTCAGCATTATAGTCACACAGTAAACTACAGGAACTCATGAATAACTGTGGACCAGCAGAGACCAGGTTTTGGTGAGACCGCATGGTCAGCATTATTGTCACACAGTAGGAACTCATGAATAACTGTGGACCAGCAGAGACCAGGTTTTGGTGAGACCGCATGGTCAGCATAATTGTCACACAGTAAACTAAGGGCACATGACCTGAGTGATCTCACAGGAGAATAAAGTCACATGACCTGACTGATCTCACAGGAGAATAAGGGCACAAGACCTGTGTGATCTCACAGGAGAAAAAGGGCACATGACCTGAGTGATCTCACAGGAGAATAAGGGCACATGTCCTGAGTGATCTCACAGGAAAATATTGTGTCATATTACTTAGTACATTAATATGCAGATAGTGTCATATTACTTAGTAAATTAATTTGCAGGTTGTGTCATATTACTTAGTATATTCATATGCAGATAGTGTCATATTACTTAGTACATTAATATGTACATTGTGTTATATTACTTAGTACATTAATATGCAGATTGTGTCATATGACTTCGTACATTGTCATGACAGAAGATTTGACAACTTGCCAGCAACTTTCCATTGAGTCTAATTTGAGATTTCTTATTAGGAGGTGAAAACTAGGTCTAAATGGGATCAGCGACCTAGATTGTAAATCTAGCAGCGAGACATAAAATTCAAATGCTGAATAGACTTTTGCCGCCTTCTTACGCAGAATTGGAAGCTGCTTTTCATCTTTTTTCCAGCCAAAGACAAAAGGTCAATGAAAAATATGGCGTCAATGTTTTCATTTGCTGGCAGACACGTGCAGGTGACACAGGAAGGACAAGGAAGTACAGAACACCTCATGAAGTTTCATGGAGTTTATTCTTTTAAACATTTATACTTCTGTTAAGTTTAATCTTTTGAACATTTATACTTCTGTAAACTTTATTCTTTTAAACATTTATACTGCTGTAAATGTTATTCTTATAAAGAAAAAATATGTTAAGTTTAGTGTTTTGAACATTTATACTTCTGTAAAGTTTATTCTCTTAAACATTTTTCCTTTTGTAAATGTTATTATTTTAAACATTTATACTTCTGTTAGGTTTTTTTTTTTGAATATTTATACTTCTATAAAGTTTATTGTTTTAAACATTTATACTTCTGTTAAGTTTATTATTTTAAACATTTAAACTTCTGTAAAGTTTATTATTTTAAACATTTATACTTCTGTAAAGTTTATTCTTTTAAACATGTATATTTTTGTTAAGTTTAATCTTTAGAACATTTATACTTCTGTAAACTTTATTCTTTTAAACATTTATACTTCTGTAAACTTTATTCTTTTAAACATTTATACTTCTGTAAAGTTAATTATTTTAAACATTTATACTTCTGTAAAGTGTATTCTTTTAAACATTTACACTTATGTAAAGTTTATTCTTTTAAACATTTATGCTTCTGTTAAGTTTAATCTTTTGAACATTTATACTTCTGTAAACTTTATTCTTTTAAACATTTATACTGCTGTAAATGTTATTCTTATAAAAAAAATGTTAAGATTAATCTTTTGAACATTTATACTTCTGTAAAGTTTATTCTTTTAAACATGTTTACTTTTGTAAATGTTATTATTTTAAACATGTATACTTCTGTTAAGTTTATTCTTATAAAAAATAATGTTAAGTTCATTATTTTAAAAATGTATACTTCTGTAAAGTTTATTCTTTTAAACATTTATACTTCTGTTAAGTTTATTCTTTTAAACATTTATACTTCTGTTAATTTTAATCCTGTAAACATTTATATGTCTGCAAAGTTTAGTCCTGTAAACATTGATACTTCTGTAAAGTTTAGTCTTGTAAAGATTGATACGTCTGTAAAGTTTAGTCCTGTAAACATTTATACGTCTGTAAAGTGTTGTCCTGTAAACATTGACACTTCTGTAAAGTTTAGTCCTGTAAACAGTGATATGGCTGTAAAGTTTAGTCCTGTAAACATTGATATGTATGTGAAATTTAATCTTGTAAACATTGATACGTATGTAAAGTTTAGTCATGTAAACATTGATACATCTGTAAAGTTGAGTCCTGTAAACTTTGATACGTCTGTAAAGTTTAGTGCTGTAAACATTGATACGTCTGTGAAGTTGAGTCTTGTAAGAATGTATAGGTCTGTAAAGTTTAGTCCTGTAAACATTGATATGTCTGTAAAGTTTAATTCTGTAAACATTTGTACTTCTGTAAAGTTGAGTCCTGTAAACATTTATACTTTTGTAAAGTTTAGTCCTGCAAACATTTACATATCTGTAAAGTCTAGTCCTGTAAACATGTATAGGTCTGTAAAGTTTAGTCCTGTAAACATTTATAATCTTGTAAAGTTTAGTCCTGTAAACATTTATACTTCTGTAAAGTTTAGTCCTGTAAACATTTATACTTCTGTAAAGTTTAGTCCTGTAAACATGTATACGTCTGTAAAGTTTAATCCTGTAAACATTTATAGGTCTGTAAAGTTTAGTCCTGTAAACATATATATGGCTGTAAAGTTTAGTCTTGTGAACATTTATATGTCTGGAAAGTTTAGCCATGTGAACATTTATAAGTCTGTAAAGTTTAGTCCTGTAAAAATGTATACTTCTGTAAAGTTTAGTCCTGTAAAAATGTATACTTCTATAACGTTTAGTCCTGTAAACATTGATATGTCTGTAACCGGTTCCGGTTTGCCGTGACTGCTCGCTGACTGCTTGCTGTTGTTGTTGCGAAAAAGCTAAGTATCGTTCTATCTGTGTGCTTCTAATTGTTTTACAGCTTTCTTTACTACTTCCCAAACATACTTAGTAGTCTTTAGGTCGTAAGCACATACACACATACAAACCATTTAATCATATTTTATTTTTAGGCCAGTTGATGAACGCTGCCAGGATAAAGCAAGACAGTAGCATTCTCTTGCATATTGAAGGCAGAGACTGTGCGGCCATGGAGGTGCGGTACCACAAGTCCTGTTACAGACAGTACACCAGGTTCATGACAGGCTGATGTAACAGTTACTGGAACCGCAGATGAAGAAGTGTGAGTTATTAAATTGCATTATCAATTATATACATATTATAAATTACAATTCATATTATAGATGCATGACAGATACAGTGTCAATAATTATGAAATTAATATAGAATAAATAAAAGTTTCACTTTTTGAATGGACTTTTCAATGATATTACATTTGTTTTAGATGCACTTGTAAAGGCTGTTTGTATGTAGCTACAATCTCGACTGCATACCCTTTGGCACATATTAAATGTGTGTGTGTGTGTGTGTGTGTGTGTGTGTGTATGTGTGTGTGTGTGTGTGTGTGTGTGTGTGTGTGTTTCTTTTCAGAACTGAACCAACCTTTAATGCCAGCTACAACATATTCTGCGAGAGGATCATCCGCCAAAGCATAATTGTTAATCAGGAGGTGCTGAGAATGAACAAGTTACGACGAATGTTTTTAAATATGGTGCAAAAACATGAAGATTGTGATGCTTCGAACTACAGGTAACAACAGAAGCTTCTTTTGGCAGCGATGTAAAACACTTGTATGCTGGAAAATGTCAAAAGAATAATAAATAATTTAAAACAAGGCTTTGATAGTATATTTAAACTACTAATACTTTTCAGTATGAATATATCTTTATTTACACCCGTGTGCTCCTCTTTCCCTGTGTTCTTATGTTGCAGGCAGGATAAATTAAAGAGAAGGCTGACTCTGGACTTTCTCCAACTGGTGTTTCACTGCCCCGGCAAGCGCAAAATCTGCAAACTGGTTTTTGTTGAGACATTGTCTGCAGATAAGCTGATAGACAGGCTACCTCATCTATCAGGTACAGACACAACTGAGTCAACTGAAGTAAGCCAAGGTGAAAGTGACACTGGACACATGGTAAGAACAACAGCTGGTCCGCAAACTACTGAGAACACGAGGACACTTTATAGTGCAGCGCTGATATTGAAGCAGCTACTATGTGACTCTCCCGGTATGACGTGCCTCTGGCCACCCACATCAGATGATTTGAACGTGTCTGATGCAAAATCTGTTGTGCCACTTGAACTGTACAATGTTATTGCTTGGATTGTAGGTGCAACAGAGGAACCAACATTAGCCTGTTATGTTGATATTCCAGAAGATGTGAACCTAAAAGTGATATCTGTTTGTCAAGACATTATGTATCTTGCATCTAAAGGTCGGAGGCAGACACCCAAATCATTATGTCTTGGTCTAAGTATTCAGCATTTAACAGGTTCCTCACAAGTTGTGCCACTGCTGAGTGGACTAGGACATTGTGCTTCATGGGACACAGTTGTCAGTCTAGACACTAGCCTTTCCCAACTACAACTACTAGAGGGCAGAGAAAAAAATCCTGGTTGGATTCTCGAAGAATACTCCTACAATGCTGGTGTGGGACAATATTGACTTTGGAGAGGAGACACTGTCAAGTCGTGGCACTACTCACCATACAAATGGCATTATGCTGCAAAGTTCTGTCGCTGAACCTGCATCAAGAACAAACAAGACAACCACTACAGAAGGGCGTGTCCTCGTTCAAAGCAGCCCCGAGCTCTCCTGTAGAACACTACCAACAGTCTAAAAGACAAGGGCCACAGAACTTGTTTCATCATCATAGTATTCCACTGCAGCTGGATTGAACACTGTGTCTGCAGCCCAAACTGAACTGGCATATGTTTTTGTAAAATACATAGATGCTGAACGATGCACAGTCCCAAGCTGGACAGGTTTCCATACATTGCTTTGAGGTGATGTTACTCTGCAAAAGTCAGCACTGCATTATCTTCCAGTCATTGAGGCTTCACCGACAGAGATGTCAACGATAAACACAATTTTGAAGCTAAGTGTCCAAATTGCTGATCGGCTTGAACTGGACCATATCGTGTTCGTGTTTGACCAAGCTATATATGCCAAAGCTCAAAAAATCCGTTGGAAAGACGAAGACTTGACAAAGCGTCTACTGATAGGACTAGGCGAGTTTCACACATGCAGGTTCTACCTCGGTATTCTAGGAAAAAGGTTTGGAGATGCAAGACTGCAAGACATACTCATTGAGTCTGAAGTGGTTGCCCCAGGATCCATTAATGGGGTGATCAGTGGTCATCAGTATAACCGCAGCATAAAGGCGCACAAGCTTATGTACGAGTGTCTGCAACGCGCCAAAGTAAACACCTTCCTGGACTCTTTGCTACCAGCAGAGAGATATGAGTGTTTGGATGTTATTGAGGAGATAAAATGTTAATTCCCAGAAGGAACAATCGAAGTTTTGGGTGCTAATGACAAATTAGAAAAAATCTGTTGTAAGTATGCAGAATATGTGGAAAGGAGAAGTGCAGTGAACCAAACATTTGCATTCTGGAGTTCATACATCGATATGGTTCAAACACTCCTTCTGTTTGTGAGAGCAACAAGAGAATCTGACTGCCAACTCCACCTGTCAACAGTTTGATTGATGATGCCGGTGTTTTTTGCCTATGATCGTGTAAATTATGCCACTTCGTCCAGCTCTTCCCGGGGATCCCGAGGCTTTCATAGGCCAGCCGGGAGACATAGTCTTCCCAACGTGTCCTGGGTCTTCCCTGTGGCCTCCTACCGGTCGGACGTGCCCTAAACACCTCCCTAGGGAGGCGTTCAGGTGGCACCCTGACCAGTTGCCCGAATCACCTCATCTGGCTCCTCTCGATGTGGAGGAGCAGCGGCTTTACAATGAGCTCCTCCCGGATGGCAGAGCTTCTCACCCTATCTCTAAAGAAGAGCCCCGCCACCCGGCGGAGGAAACTAATTTCGGCCGCTTGTACCTGTGATCTTGTCCTTTCGGTCATAATTCAAAGCTCATGACCATAGGTGAGGATGGGAACGTAGATCGACCGGTAAATTCAGAGCTTTGCCTTCCGGCTCAGCTCCTTCTTCACCACAACGGATCGATACAGCGTCCGCATTACTGAAGACGCCGCACCGATCCGCCTGTCGATCTCACGATCCACTCTTCCCTCGCTCGTGAACAAGACTCCGAGGTACTTGAACTCCTCCACTTGGGGCAGGGTCGCCTCCGCAACCCGGAGATGGCACTCCACCCTTTTCCGGGCGAGAACCATGGACTCGGACTTGGAGGTGCTGATTCTCATCCCAGTCGCTTCACACTCAGCTGCGAACCGATCCAGTGAGAGCTGAAGATCCTGGCCAGATGAAACCATCAGGACCACATCATCTGCAAAAAGCAGAGACCTAATCCTGCAGCCACCAAACCGGATCCCCTCAACGCCTTGACTGCGCCTAGAAATGCTGTCCTCCTAATTTTAAGTACACAGTAGACAGTCTGGGGGCCTTGTTCACATGCATGGGAGGTTTGGGGTTCGGGAGTACGGCGCACCCCTCATTGCCTCCTCGGCCGGCGCGGGTTGCGGGGACTGCTGTCTGGTGGCCTGCCAGGCTTTTATTCATTTAATTTTCTTATTTTTATATATATATATATATATATATATTTTTATTTTTTAAAAAAAAAATTTGTGTACTTATTTATTTATTTATTTATTTGTTATTTACTTATTCTATTTTATTTTATTTTTTAAACATTTTAAAAAATCTTATTATTTATTTGTGGGTGGCGTCGCGCGGGTCTCGCTTCCTGTTGGGTGGCATCCGTGCCCGTGTGGCCCGACCTTGCGCTGTGGGGTCTTGATGCGATGGCGGCGCGGCCCCCATGTCTGGTCTGGATGCTGTGTCTCGGTTGTTTGGGCGGTGGTG
>NC_084586.2:8450000-8510000 GCF_033978685.3 Nerophis lumbriciformis | reverse complement strand
GGAGTCTCCCGGAAAATCCGGGAGGGTTGGCAAGTATTGTATGTATGTATGTGTGTATATGTGTATATATACAGTATGTACAGTATGTATGTGTATGTATATATGTGAGTATGTGTACACATACATATGTATGTGTATGTGTATGTATATGTATATGTATATGTATATATGTATGTATTAGAGATGCGCGGTTTGCGGACACAACCGCGGAGTCCGCGGATAATCCGCTGGTCGGGCGGGTGACATGACGAAAAAAATAGATTTTAAATAGATTCGGGCGGGTGGCGGTTGAACCAATTCGGAAATATATATACATAGTTAAATGTTGTTTCCCACATACGAAAAACGAGCAGCACTCTTTGAAACAGGTAATTATTCATCAGGCACTGCAGCACACCACAACACAACACAACAGAAGAAAAAAAAAAAAAGATGGCAACGCCGGCAGCAAACGTGGTACGCAACAAACTAAAAAAGGGAATACTAAAGACCAGGGGAAAAAAAGACCAGCTATTTGCCTTGGCCAATAAATTGCAGGTAATTTATTATTATTATTTATTTAATATATTTTTGTTTAAATAGGGATGACATACATATGTTATTGTATAATTTAAGTTTGTGCGCGTGATTGACAGCCTAAGGCTTTTGAGGCACATTTTTTATTTATTTTTTTATTTCAACATAAAAAGGTATGAGCCTATGCCTATGCCTACAACATAGGCTATGTGTTTCTTTATTTTCCTGCCTGTCGTTGACAATGGAGATTGTCTGATATTTTGTCATGGCTGCAGATCAATCAATAAAGGTTCATCTTTGTCGCGAAATTGTTCACTGTTTCACTGTCCACCCCGCCCTCGTCCCTATTTGAGCATTATAACGTTAACAAGTTAATATTCATTGAAATAAATTCAGAACATTTTTTTACCTAACAAAAATATAGGCCTAGTCTTTCTAAAACATTTTTTTAACTTCTTAAAAGCCTCGTTCTGCTTGCTGCAACTGCGCACACAAAGTGTGAGGAACGCACTCCTGATCTGAGGGCATTGGCAACAATAGTCAACACTTTCTTAATGGAAATGACAATAATACTATAATAATTATAAATAATATTATCACGCATTAATATCTCTTAGCCACTAATGCAGGGCCAAGAGATATTAATGCGTGGCACGCATGGGCTTGGGCCGTACTCTGGCTCCCACACACACTGGGAGTAAAATGTATTGTACATGCAAATTCACATATACTCGCATACATACATACATAGGTACCTACGCTACCACATACATACACAGATACAGTACATATCTACATACTCAAAGTTCGTACATCCACACGCACATTCATTGTACAAACATACACATACACATACTGTACATATACACTCACTGTACAAACATACATATACACATACTGTACATATACATTCACTGTACAAACATACATATACACATACTGTACATATACATTCACTGTACAGACATACATATACACATCCTGTACATATACATTCACTGTACAGACATACATATACACATACTGTACATATACATTCACTGTACAAACACATATACACATTCTGTGCATATACAAGTACATATGCATACATACACTAATGCACATAATCACGTTTCATCAAACATATATTAACGTTGTTGCCCTAGGGTAAACTGGGTAACACATGGCACACTGACAAAGCTTAACCTATTGTTAATGCTATAACAATCTACAAGGTTAATATAGGTTGCTTCTCTTTCTTCCCCTCCATTTTTCTGCATTCTTTTGTATCTCTATTATCATTACGTATATGTATTGTTGCATTTGAACAACTGTATTGTTGATAATAAAGGTAAATTATTGGTATTGTTCATTATCAATAGCGCTATTTCTATTGGTATCTGTATTGCTCCATTTGTAATGTAATAATGCTCATTGTCATTTCTGTATTATTTTTTATTTTCGCTAACTGCTTATTTGCTATCACTTTTACCATCATATTTGTACATGTCATATTTGCTCATGTTGCTCTATTGTTGTTGTTATTGTTGTGTTTGCTGTTTTTGTCTCTCTGTCTTATCCCCCAATTTCCCCCTCTGTCTTCCTTTTTTTCTCTTTCTATCCCCTCCTGCTCCGGCCCGGCTGCACCAAATGATAATATAAATACATTTAATAAAGTCAAATACAAATAAGGCAACAAGAGAAGTATCCTACACTTCTCTTTTGTAAAGTAAATCTGAACAGCCAATATGGGCATCTACATCAACTATATGATTTACCTGAGAAGCTGGACAGGACAAAAAAAAAAAAAAAAAAAAGAAATTCTGTCCATAAAAGTTATGAACAGAATCGGTGACAAAGGGCAGCCTTGGCGGAGTCCAACCATACTATATTTTAGTCCTGTAAACATTTATATGTCTGTAAAGTTTAGTCCTGTAAACACATTAATAACAATTTCATATCCAGGTGACAGGGTGCTCCTCTGACAAGTAGACATGTGTCAGAGAGGTGTGTAACCAAATCTTGTCATGCCATCTCGACACACTTACGCCGGCCCACCTCCTGCTTGCCGCCTCTTAGTTCCTTACTTCCTTCGTTACCTACTTCCTTCCCTATCTAGGCAAGATGAATGCAACTTTCTCCACACGCCACATGTTGCCTTTTATGCGACATTTTCAACAACACGCCTGTTCCTGTGTGAAGCGTTTACAAAGCTCGTTAGCCCAAACCAATGTCATGAAACATTTAAAGCCTGCATAAGGAGAGCCCACACGGTGGCTGCAAGCAATTAGAGTAATGGCTGAAACACGACACTCAAGGGTCCTTCAGCGGCCAGCATTAAGTATTTCATGCAAACAACACGTGTGACACACAGGAGCATGCACGCGACTAACACTCAGACATATTGTACAAATACACGTATGTATTCAATGGTAACATAAAAAACACAAACACCTTGTACAAATACATGTTTGTATTCAAAGGTAACATAAAACACAAATATACTGTACAACTACATGTTTGTATTCAATGGTAATATAAAACACAAACATCTTGTACAACTACATGTATGTACTCAATGATAATATAAAACACAAACATCTTGTACTTGCTGGGCGATATGGACGAAAAAGTATATCTCTATATATTTTAACTTGAACTCGATATTCGATATATATCTCGATATATTTTCCGGTGAAAGTATACATATGTGCAGGGAGGTGTGGCCAGCGCTGCCTGCAGGAGCGGAGGTCACCGCCTCTGTCCACGGTGTTGAGGACAGAGCACCATCAGACGGGGGCGTGGCAGTGCCGACGGCGAGACACAGCTGAACAGGTGATTAGATCTCCCAGGTGGTACGAGTTATCTAATCACCTGTTGTCGTTAACAGTAGTGGCCGGGAACAGTAGAGGAGAAAGGATTGGTAGTGACTGCAAAGTCACGACCTGCTGAAAAGCATTTTTGAATGATCTTGTCAAAAACATTAAAACTTTGTCAACTTCGCACGCCTGTCTGTGGTGACGTGCGTATCAGTGGAACCGCTAGGCAGCGACTTCTACAACATATAAAGATAGTCATTTTTGAGCGAGATTCACTGAAATTTAAGTGAATGACAACTGTACTGTAAACAGTGACACTTTTATTGACCCAGATAGTCAAGATGGGTATTAACAGCACATAAAATAAAATAAGTAGCACAGAATTACATAGCATAAATAAAATGGAAAAATATTCTTTCCACGTAAAATAAATAACATAGTTGTGCGAAAAATACAAAATGTATCAAACTCAGATAAAAAATTTATTTGAAGACAGGCACTTTTTAATTCCCAGTGGACGATGTAATGGCTTGTCACACACGTACGGTTCTGGTCAGCGCCAAGTAAATGACTAGACTTAATTGTGCGACTATGATCTTCCTCACTTCGGCATACGTTTTTGGCAGCTTTTGTCGTGCGAAATATGCCAACTTGGCAACTCGAGAACAGTTTTGATTTGGGCTTACATGGTAAACAACTCAAATGAATGTTTTTTCCAGACACATACATTTGTCCAAATGTGGCCAAGTAGATGCATTGTGGGTTTCCTGGACATCGTCTACATCACTAAAAGAAAAATCTAAGTAAGAGAATCCCGCTGCCATCTTGAATTGACATTAGAGGAACTATTACGGCGTGTAAATGGGATAAAACAAACAACATGTTTACTTGACCCACTTCCTGGGAAACTTATCAAGGAGCTTTTTGTATTATTAGGTCCATCAGTGCTAAATATTATAAACGTATCACTTTCCTCTGGCACTGTTCCCCTAGCATTCAAGAAAGCGGTTATTCATCGTCTGCTCAAAAGACCTGACCTCGATCCTGACCTCATGGTAAACTACCGACCAGTGTCCCACCCTCCCTTTATTTCGAAAATCCTGGAAAAAATTGTTGCACAGCAGCTAAATGAACACTTAGTGTCTAACAATCTCTGTGAACCTTTTCAATCCGGTTTCAGGGCAAATCACTCTACGGAGACAGCCCTCGCAAAAATTACTAATGATCTACTGCTAACGATGGATTCTGATTCGTCATCTATGTTGCTGCTTCTTGATCTTAGCGCTGCTTTCGATACCGTCGATCATAATAATTTATTAGAGCGTATCAAAACACGTATTGGTATGTCAGACTTAGCCTTGTCGTGGTTTAACTCTTATCTTACTGACAGGATGCAGTGCGTCTCCCATAATAATGTGACCTCGGACTATGTTAAGATAACGTGCGGAGTTCCTCAGGGTTCGGTTCTTGGCCCTGCACTCTTTAGTAATCACATGCTACCGCTGGGCGACATCATACGCAAATAAGGTGTTAGCTTTCACTGTTATGCTGATGACACCCAACTCTACATGCCCCTAAAGCTGACCAACACGCCGGATTGTAGTCAGCTGGAGGCGTGTCTTAATGAAATTAAACAATGGATGTCCGCTAACTTCTTGCAACTCAACGCCAAGAAAACGGAAATGCTGATTATCGGTCCTGCTAGACACCGACATTTATTTAATAATACCACCTTAACATTTGACAACCAAACAATTACACAAGGCGACTCTGTAAAGAATCTGGGTATTATCTTCGACCCAACTCTCTCGTTTGAGTCACACATTAAGAGTGTTACTAAAACGGCCTTCTTTCATCTCCGTAATATCGCTAAAATGTGTTCTATTTTATCCACTAGCGATGCTGAGATCATTATTCATGCGTTCGTTACGTCTCGTCTCGATTACTGTAACATATTATTTTTGGGTCTCCCTATGTCGAGCATTAAAAGATTACAGTTGGTACAAAATGCGGCTGCTAGACTTTTGACAAGAACAAGAAAGTTTGATCATATTACGCCTATACTGGCTCTCCTGCACTGGCTTCCTGTGCACTTAAGATGTGACTTTAAGGTTTTACTACTTACGTATAAAATACTACACGGTCTAGCTCCAGCCTATCTTGCCGATTGTATTGCACAATATGTCCCGGCAAGAAATCTGCGTTCAAAGAACTCTGGCTTATTAGTGATTCCCAGAGCCCAAAAAAAGTCTGCGGGCTATAGAGCGTTTTCTATTCGGGTTCCAGTACTATGGAATGCCCTCCCCTACCTCAGTAGAAGCATTTAAGTCCCATCTTAAAACTCATTAGTATACTCTAGCCTTTAAATAGCCCCCTTTTTTAGACCAGTTGATCTGCCGTTTCTTTTCCTTTCTCCTCTGCTCCCCCCTATCCCTTGTGGAGGGGGAGACACACAGGTCCGGTGGCCATGGATGAAGTGCTGGCTGTCCAGAGTCGGGACCCGGGGTGGACCGCTCGCCTGTGCATCGGTTGGGAACATCTCTGCGCTGCTGACCCGTCTCCGCTCGGGATGGTTTCCTGCTGGCCCCACTATGGACTGGACCCTTACTATTATGTTGGATCCACTATGGACTGGACTCTCACAATATTATGTCAGACCCACTCGACACCCATTGCATTCGGTCTCCCCTAGAGGGCGAGGGGGGTTACCCACATATGCGGTCCTCTCCAAGGTTTCTCATAGCCATTCACATCGACGTCCCACTGGGGTGAGTTTTTCCTTGCCCTTATGTGGGCTCTGTACCGAGGATGTCGTTGTGGCTTGTGCAGCCCTTTGAGACACTTGTGATTTAGGGCTATATAAATAAACATTGATTGATTGATTGATTGATCTTCCACTAGTTGTTTTAATGTATAAATCGCCCGCCTGAATATTCCCTCTTTCGGATATCCGACTTTCCTCATAGGAAGACGTGTTGGTAGGATTGAGGAGGTCTTCGAAGTATGCCCTCCACCAATCCACAACATCCGCAGTCGAGGTCAGCAGAACACCATCCCCACCATATATGGTGTTGACATTGCACTGCTTTCCCTTCCTGAGGCGGCGGATGGTGGTCCATACTCGCTTCGAAGCTGTCCGGAAGTCGTTTTCCATGGCTTCCCCGAACTCCTCCCATGTCCGAGTTTTTGCCTCCGTGACCGCTGAAGCCGCACACCGCTTGGCCTGTCGGTACCTGTCTGCTGCCTCCAGAGTGCTATGAGCCAAAAGAACCCGATAGGACTCTTTCTAAGGCTTGACAGCATCCCTCACCGCGGTTCTAGGATTACCGCCACGACAGGCACCAACCACCCTGCGGCCACAGCTCCAATCGGCTGCCTCGACAATAGAGGTACAGAACATCGTCCACTCGGACTCAATGTCCGGCACCTCCTTCGTGACATGTTCAAAGTTCTGACAGGAGACTCTGCTAGGCGTTCCCAGCAGACCCTCACAATGCAGGTCTGTCTGGCATCCTCCCCCACCATCGCAGCCAACTCACCACAAGGTGGTGATCGGTAGAAAGCTCCGCCCCTCTCTTCACCCGAGTGTCCAAAACATGAGACCGCAAATCCGATGACACAACTACAAAGTCGATCATGGAACTGTGGCCTAGGGTGTCCTGGTGCCAAGTGCACATATGGACACCCTTATGTTTGAACATGGTGTTTGTTATGGACAATCTGTGACGAGCACAAAAGTCCAATAACAAAACACCACTCGGGTTCAGATCCGGGCGGCCACAAACATCTTTTACAAATACTGTACATGTATGTATTCAATGGTAAGATAAAACACAAATAACTTGTTCTTGCCGTCAATGATGATACATTTTTTAGGGCATTACGGCAAAGACGAGGGCGGTCGCGGCAAATGCCGCGGTTAAATTCGGGCCCTGACAGTTTTGGTTACTTCTGTACCTGACAGTTTTGTTTACTTCTGTACCGTCTGATGCATTGTGGAAGAAACCAAGATGGCGGCGATCCCGTAAATTGCGACAACATTAAGTTACAATGATTTCATCTCCTCTGTCAAAATACAAAAGAAAAGCGTGGGAAGCATCGACACACTTTTTGTCGACCGCACAGATGGAGAATGACTGAGAGGAAATACGCAAGTTGCTAAACTTCAGGGGACCTGGCTAAACAAGCTAACGTAGCTTGTCGATGAAGTGAGGAAACTAAAATAAATAATTCGACAAAAAGAAAAGACAATAACTGATCTTGAAAGGAGAGTTGAAAACTTGGAGCAGTACACGAGATGGAAGATGTCATTGTCATGGGACTAAACATCAGACCGCGCTCATATGTCCGAGCTGTTGCGGCAGGCAGGAATGTTGGAGAGGACGCAGACACAGAGGATCTGCAAACTCTGGAGGACCAAGTCTTGCACTTTTTCATAGGAAAAGACATACACGTGGATACAAACAACACCTCAGCGCGTCATACGCTGCCACGCAGAGACAAAGCAAAGCTTGCAGTCGTTGTGTGCTTTGTAAACTGGAGACACAAAACGCAACTACTGAGGCAAGAAAGAAAGTTGAAGTGATCTGCGGTGTATATCAACGAGCATCTGACCTAGAAAATATCGGATATAGCACGGGAAGCAAGGATCCTGAGAAAAAACAACAAGATTGGGGCCACATGGACAAGAAACTGCAAGGTTTTCATACAACTGAATGGATCTTCACCGGAGCAAGCAAAAGTGATACTGGTAAGAGAACTTGAAGACCTTGACCAGTTCAGATAATGTCGATTGTTCCATTTTTATTTTGACAGTTAGAATTGCACTCTTGTCGAGCTAATTTTTTGATCATTCCATTTTTGATGAGGACAGCTACAGTGAGATTTTTGATTATCTTATTTTTGGAATGCTCAGACTATTTTTGTTGATTTTTATTTTTTCTTCCCTTGGATCATAAGGACATATGCTCAACACCACGTATAAACAGTAACCCAATACCAAATACAAACTTTTTTTTCTCTTGGACTGCTTTGGGACGCTCATGATAGAGTAAAAGTCTTGCCAGTTGTGTGTGTGTGTGTTTCAGTTTAAGTGTTTCAGTGGATGTGGCGGTGGATGAAAATGTGTTATCTGTACAAAGAAAAAAGAAAAAACTAAAATATAATGGAAAGTGAATTAAAAAATATATTTACCAATGTTGGTGATAATGAATTAGAATGTAGAAGTACTGAGAATAATAATAGAAGTGAACTGTATAATAATTATAATCACATCCAACTAAACTTGTATGCCAATATCAATTACAACCGTAATCAGAATCAGAACCAGAATTGTAATCTTTACAATGATATTACCAGAAACTGTGAGTACTACACAGATGAACAATTTAAATGTGCGAATGTGGACGAGTCATTTACCGTAATACATTTTAATAGCCGAAGCTTGTATAAAAACTATGAAAACATTAGAGAATATCTGAGCCAGTTAAAAAAATGGTGTGTTGTTGCAGTCTCAGAGACTTGGCTCGATGAGAACAAGCGTTGTGAAATGAGATTGGAAGGTTATGAATTATTCACTACAGAGTTGGAAAAAGGGGAGGAGGAGGAGCACTTTTTGTCAATCGAGATTTAAACAGTAGGAAGATTAATAGTAAATCAACTGCTATAGTTGGAGTCTTTGAATGTTTAACTGTAGAAATTGAAGTACAAAAATCCCCCAAAATAAATGTCAGTTGTGTTTATAGAAGGACTGGATCATGTCTAGACACATTCAATCTAAAAACGGAATGATTGTTTAGTAAGTTAAACAAGATCCATATTGTGTGCGGTGATTTTAATATCAATCTTCAGAACCCCATGGACAGTACCAAAACAACAGATTTTATAACAGGATTTTACACCAGTAATTGATTTCCCCTCATCACAAAACCAACTAGAATAACAGTAGAATTTGCCACACTAATAGATAACATTTTCATCAATCAACCGGAGAATCAAATAACAGCAGGACTACTACTCAATGACAAAAGTGATCATCTACCTGTATTCAGCATTTTCAACAATTTCTTTGATAAGAAAAAAAACTAAAAAGCTGTTCAATATAGATTTGTCAGACACCAAACACCAGAAACTATGGCAACATTCAAGTCTGAGTTATGTGCTCAAGACTGGGGGGAGGTTTATACCTCAACAGACCCAGATGAGGCATATGAAACTTTTCTTAACATTTTCATAAAACTGTATGACAAGCACTGTCCAATTTGAAAACATTACATTAAGGACAGCACTGTTAAGGAGAAGTTGTGGATCACAAGGAGAATACTAAAGTCCTGCAAAAAGAAAAAATATCTTTACAGAAAACATTTAAAGCACAGAACCAAAGAAACTGAAAACAAATATAAAACGTACAAAAATAAGTTAATAAAAATAATAAAGCACTAAAGCACAGCAAAAGAACACATTTCTGTAACCTATTAGAACAACATAAAAATAGAATCCAGGGTACGTGGAAAGTTATAAATGGTATCATTTAAAAAAATATGACCAATTAGGAACATCCAAACTATTTCATAGAAAATAATCGAACTATAAATAACCCTAAGGAAATAACGGATGCATTTAACACCTTCTTTGTGAATGTTGGACCCAATTTAGCAAATTAAATTGTACAACCAGAAAACAGTGTGAAATTTAATGAACAAACCATTCAAAAAAACTTAGAATCGTTTTTCATTTATCCTGTTCATGAAAGTGAAATCACAGAAATTTTAAATTCTCTGAAAAACAAGAAGTCAACAGACTGCTGTGATTTAGACATTTCTCAGATCAAAGAAATTGTTGATTTTATAGCTGTTCCCTTCACTCATATATGTAATAGTTATTTTATAAAAGGTGTCTTTCCAATGAAAATAAAAACGGCAAAAGTTATTCCCATCTTCAAAAGTGGAGATGAGCATCAGTTTACCAACTATTTCTTTACTCTCACAATTTTCAAAAGTCATTGAAAAATTATTTGTATCAAGATTAGAGAGTTTTACTGATAAGCATCACTTGCTATGTGAACACCAATATGGGTTTTGATCAAATAGGCCCACTTCCATGGCAGTAATGGAATTAGTTGAGGAGGTAACCACTGCAATTGATAAGAAGGAGTTCGCTGTTGGCGTTTTTATTGATCTAAGCAAGGCCTTTGACACCATCGTCACACAATACTTTTAAACAAAATGCAGAGGTATGGTGTCAGAGGTCTTGCTCATGATTGGTTGAAAAGTTATCTTGGTGGCAGAGAACAGTATGTGCATATGAACAATGTAGATTCAGATAAAGAGATTATAACACATGGACTACCCAAAGGTTCTGTACTGGGACCAAAATTGTTTATATTGTATATTAATGATATCTGTAAAGTCTTTAAAAAACTAAACTGTATTCTCTTTGCTGATGATACAAGCCTGTACTATTCTGGGCAAGACCCTGGCCCGCTCCTAGAGACCGTAGAGAGTGAACTCCACATACTAAATACTTCTGTATTTAACACTTTTGTTTACTTCTTTATCAGACCAGTTGTGTTTACTTATGTATGTGATGGTTTTGTTTACTTCTGTTTATGACAGTTGTGTTTACTTTTGTATCTGATAGTTTTGTTCACTTCTGTAACTGACAGTTTTGTTTATTACTGTGATTGACACTTTTGTTTACTTCTGTATCTGATGGTTTTGTTTACTTCTGTACCTGACGGTTTTGTTTATTTCTGTAACTGACAGTTTTGTTTACTTCTGTATCTGACAGTTTTGTTTACTTCTTTATCAGACCAGTTTGTTTACTTCTGTATCTGATGGTTTTGTTTACTTCTGTATCTGATGGTTTTGTGTACTTTTGTACCTGACACTTTTGTTTACTTTTGTACCTGACTCTTTTGTACCTGACGCTTTAGTTTACTTTTGTACCTGACGGTTTAGTTTATTTCTGTACCTGACCTGACAGTTGTGTTTACTTCTGTACGTGACGGTTGTGTTTACTTCTGTATTTGACACTTTTGTTTACTTCTTTATCAGACCAGTTTGTTTACTTCTGTATCAGATGGTTTTGTTTATTTCTTGATCAGACCAGTTTGTTAACATCTGTATCTGATGGTTTTGTTTACTTCTGTACCTGACAGTTGTGTTTACTTCTGTATTTGACGGTTTTGTATACTTCTGTAGCTAACGGTTTTGTGTACTTCTATACCTGACGGTTTTGTGTACTTCAATACCTGACGGTTTTGTGTACTTCTGTAGCTGACAATTTTGTTTACTTCTGTACCTGACGGTTTTGTTTACTTCTGTATCTGAGTTTTGTTTACTTTTCTATCAGACCAGTTTGTTTACTTCTGTGCCTGACAGTTTTGTTTACTTCTGTTTCTGACAGTTTTCTTTACTTATGTATCCGGCAGTTTTCTTTATTTCTTTATCAGACCAGTTTGTTTACTTTTGTATCTGATGGTTTTGTTTACTTCTTCATCAGACCAGTTTGTTGACTTTTGTATCTGATGGTTTTGTTGACCTCTGTAACTGACAGTTTTGTTTACTTCTGTATCTGACAAATTTGTTTACTTTTGTATCTGACAGTCTTTTGTTTACTTCTGTATCTGACAGTTTTGTTTCCTTCTGTATCTGATGGTTTTGTTTACTTCTGTATCTGACAGTTTTGTTTACTTTTTTATCAGACTAGTTTGTTTACTTCTGTATCTGATGGTTTTGTTTACTTCTGTATCTGATGGTTTTGTTTACTTCTGTACCTGACAGTTGTGTTTACTTCTGTATCTGATAGTTTTGTTTACTTCTGTAACTGACAGTTTTGTTTACTTCTGTATTTGACACTTTTGTTTACTTCTTTATCAGACCAGTTTGTCTACTTCTGTATCTGATGGTTTTGTTTACTTCTGTAACTGACTGTTTTGTTTACTTCTGTATCTGACAGTTTTGTTTACTTCTGTACTTGACAGTTGTGTTTACTTCTGTACCTGACAGTTGTGTTTACTTCTGTACCTGACAGTTGTGTTTAGTTCTGTACCTGACGGTTTTGTATACTTCTGTAGCTAACGGTTTTGTGTACTTCTGTACCTGACGGTTTTGTGTACTTCTGTACCTGACAATTTTGTTTACTTCTGTACCTGACGGTTTTGTTTACTTCTGTATCTGAGTTGTGTTTTTTAATATCAGACCAGTTTGTTTACTTCTGTACCTGACAGTTTTGTTTACTTCTATTTCTGACAGTTTTCTTTACTTCTGTAACCAACAGTTTTCTTTACTTCTTTATCAGACCAGTTTGTTTACTTGTGCATCTGATGGTTTTGTTTACTTCTTTATCAGACCAGTTTGTTTACTTTTGTATTTGATGGTTTTGTTGACCTCTGTAACTAACAGTTTTGTTTACTTCTGTATCTGACAGTTTTGCTTACTTCTGTATCTGATGGTTTTGTTTGCTTTTGTACCTGAAGTTTTTGTTTACTTGTGTACCTGACGCTTTAGTTTACTTTTGTACCTGACAGTAGTGTTTAATTCTGTACCTGACCGTTTTGTATACTTCTGTAGCTGACAGTTTTGTGTACTTCTGTACCTAACGTTTTTGTTTACTTCTGTACCTGACGGTTTTGTTTACTTTTGCACCTGACAGTTTTGTTTACTTTTGTACCTGACAGTTTTGTTTACTTCTGTACCTGACTGTTTTGTTTACTTCTTTATCAGACAAGTTTGTTTAATTCTTTATCAGACCAGTTTGTTTACTTTTTTTACTAGATGTTTTAGTTTACTTTTGTACCGGACGCTTTAGTTTACTTCTGTACCTGATGCTTTTGTTTACTTGTGTACCTGACGGTTGTGTTTACTTCTGTACCTGACGCTTGTATTTACTTCTGTACCTGATGGTTTTGTTTACTTCAGTACCTGACACTTTTTTTCCCCTGTACCTGACGGTTGTGTTTACTTCTGTACCTGACGGTTTTGTTTACTTCTGTATCTGATGGTTTTGTTTACTTCTTTATCAGACCAGTTTGTTTACCGTATTTTCCGCACTATAAGGCGCACCTAAAAACCACAAATTTTCTCAAAAGCTGACAGTGCGCCTTATAACCCGGTGCGCTTTATATATGGATAAATATTAAGATTCATTTTCATAAAGTTTCGGTCTCGCAACTTCGGTAAACAGCCGCCATCTTTTTTCCCGGTAGAACAGGAAGCGCTTCTTCTTCTACGCAAGCAACCGCCAAGGTAAGCACCCGCCCCCATAGAACAGGAAGCGCTTCTTCTTCTACTGTAAGCAACCACCCGCCCGCGTAGAAGAAGAAAAAGCGCGCGGATATCACCGTACGTTTCATTTCCTTTGTGTGTTTACATCTGTAAAGACCACAAAATGGCTCCTACTAAGCGACAGGTATCCGGTTCATGAAAAGACGCAATCTCTCCATCCGCACACGGATTACTATTTCACAGCAACTGATATTCCTGTGAACCGCACTGTGGATACAACGGGAGCACGTACGGTGAATATTCGCACCACAGGGAATGAGAAGTCATCCTTCACTGTGGTTCTAGCTTGCCATGCTAATGGCCAGAAACTTCCACCCATGGTGATATTCAAAAGGAAGACCTTGCCAAAAGAGACCTTTCCAGCCGGCGTCATCATAAAAGCTAACTCGAAGGGATGGATGAAGAAAAGATGAGCGAGTGGTTAAGGTAAGTTTAAGTTTACGCGAAGAGGCCGGGTGGCTTTTTTCACGCAGCTCTGTCCATGTTGCTATACGTATGTTTGTGATTGCACATTTGCGTACATTTTGGGAGTGAACAGAGTTGTTAGAACGCTGGTTTTTAATATATTATTAAAGTTTGACTGACCTATCTGACTGTTTTTTTGACATTCCTTTAGCGCAGTTAGATGCGGCTTACAACACGGGGCGGCTTATAGGTGGACAAAGTTTTGAAATATGCCGTTCATTGAAGGCGCGGCTTATAACCCAGGGCGCCTTATGGTGCGGAAAATACGGTACTTCTTTATCAGACCAGTTTGTTTACTTCTGTACCTGATGGTTTCGTTTACTTTTGTACCTGACGGTTTTGTTTACTCTTGTACCTGACGGTTTTGTTTACTTCTGTATGTGATAGTTTTGATTACTTCTGTAACTGACAGTTGTGTTTACTTCTGTAACTGACAGTTGTGTTTACTTCTGTAACTGACAGTTTTGTTTACTTCTGTATCTGACAGTTGTGTTTGCTTTTTTATCAGACCAGTTTGTTTACTTCTTTATCAGACCAGTTTGTCTACTTTTGTTCCTGACGGTTTTGTTTACTTTTGTACCTGACGGTTTTGTTTACTTCTGTATCTGACGGTTTTGTTCACTTCTTTACCTGACGATTTTGATAACTTCTGTACCTGACGGTTTTGTTAACTTCTGTACCTGATAGGTTTGTTTACTTCTGTACCTGACAGTTTTGTTTATATCTGTATCTGACAGCTTTGTCTACAAAACCTAAAACCAGTGAAGTTGGCACGTTGTGTAAATCGTAAATAAAACAGAATACAATGATTTGAAAATCATTTTAAACTTATATTCAGTTGAATACACTGCAAAGACACAATATTTAATGTTCAAACTGAGAAACTTTTTTTTTTTCAAATAATCATTAACTTAGAATTCAATGGCAGCAAGACATCGCAAAGAAGTTGGCACAGGGGCATTTTTACCACAACGTTACATGGCCTTTCTTTTTAACAACACTCAGCAAGCGTTTGGGAACAGAGAAGACCAATATTTTAAGCTTTTCAGGGGGAATTATTTCCCATTCTTGCTTGATGTACAGCCTAAGTTGTTCAACAGTCTGGGGTCTCTGTTGTCATATTTTGCGTTTCATAATGTGCCACACATTTTCAATGGGAGACAAAACTGTTCTAACACTTGCATAATGTAGCTTGGCATTGTCTTGCTGAAATAAGCAAGGGCGTTGCTTGGACGGCAACATATGTTGCCCCAAAACTTTTATGTACCTTTCAGCATGAATGGTGCCTTCACAGATGTATAAGTTACCTATGTCTTGGGCACTAATACACCCCCATACCATCACAGATGCTGGCTTTTGAACTTTGCGCCTATAACAGTCCTGATGATTCTATTCCTCTTTGGTCAGAGGACACGACGTCCACAGTTTCCAAAAAACATTTAAAATGTGGACTTGTCAGACCACAGAACACTTTTCCACTTTGCATCAGTCCATCTTAGATGAGCTGTGGCCCAGAGCAACCATCGGCATTTCTGGGTGTTGTTGATAATTGGCTTTGGCTTTGCATAGTGGAGTTTTAACTTGCACTTACAGATGTAGCGACCAACTGTAGGTACTGACAGTGGTTTTCTGAAGTGTTTATGACCCCATGTGGTGATATCCTATACACACTGATGTTGGTTTTTGATGCAGTACCGCCTGAGGGCTCAATGGTCACTGACATTGTTGCTTAGGTGCAGTCATTTCTCCAGATTCTCTGAGCCTTTTAAAGATATTACGGACCGTAGATGGTGAAATCCCTAAATTCCTTGCAATAGCTCGTTGAGAAATGTTATTCTTAAACTGTTTGACAATTTGCTCACGCATTTGTTCACAAAGTGGTGACTCTTGTTTACTTATGTACCTCACAGTTTTGTTTACTTCTGTATCTGACAGTTTTGTTTACTTCTGTATCTGACAGTTTTATTTACTTCTGTATGTGACAGTTTTGTTTACTTCTGTATCTGACGATTTTGTTTAATTCCGTACCTGATGGTTTTGTTTAATCCTGTGCCTGATGGTTTTGTTCACTTCTGTACCTGATGGTTTTGTTCATCTCTGTACCTTACGGTTTTGTTAACTTCTGTACCTGACGGTGTTGTTTACTTCCGTATCTGAAGGTTTTGGCTACAGCCGTTGCCTTTCTCAGAGGTTGTCTTTAGTTATTTTGTTAGATGAAGAATTCAGCATAGCTAAATGTTTTTCTAAAGAAGATTGGAGATTATATTTGTCTTTTCTTATACTACTTCCAAGGTTTTTATTTTGTTAACTTCTGTACCTGACGGTGTTGTTTACTTCCGTATCTGAAGGTTTTGGCTACAGCCGTTGCCTTTCTCAGAGGTTGTCTTTAGTTATTTTGTTAGATGAAGAATTCAGCATAGCTAAATGTTTTTCTAAAGAAGATTGGAGATTATATTTGTCTTTTCTTATACTACTTCCAAGGTTTTTATTTTTTCTTATGTCAAAACACCTCTTAAAATGGGATCCTATTCTACAAAACCTACTTTTCTTACTTGTTGGTCTATTCTTACATGTCGGTACCTGCTTTTGTGTATTTGGGGTCCCCAGCAGTCTTGAAAAAGTCAAATCAAGTCATGGTGGAGATATTTAGTTTTGTTAACAAATATTTCCATGTATGGGTTAGTTTATGGGTCAAACTCTTTTGGGAAAAGAGTTTAGGTCCTCAAAGTCAAGGCCGGCCCGCGAATTAATTATCTATTTTCCCCGGGATTATATTTTATTAGTATTAGAACCGGCCCGCAGGCCACACCCGCCTGCTGCTCTTGTGCACGCACCAATACTCCATTCTCCACAATGCAACGGTAGCCCGCAAACTCACTGCAGTGCCGCAAGTGGGCCTTGGCTTCATTAGTCATCAACATTCAGGGCAGATGTCAACTTTCAGCAACCTCCACGCCCCAATAATGGCTAAACGGAAGGTAGACCGTAAGAACAGGGGGTTTCAAGCAAGGTGGCAGAGTACATGTTCACAGAGGTAAAAGGCAAACCTGGTGGAGAAAGTGTGGCTGTAATGAAAGAATATAATCTAAGAGGACACTACGAAACGTCTAAGAAACACAAAGACAAAGACAAGAATATGGAAACGGAACAAAGGCTACAGAAGGTGGAAGAATTAAAACAAGGTCTTAAGTCCCGGCAGGCTTTGTTCACAAAAGCCACATCACAATGCTATAGTGTCGTTTTGATAATTGACACCATGTTTAACTATAATTGTAATATTTGAATGATGATAAATGAACGTGTATGTATGTATGCGGATTTCACCAATGCGGCGGTTTGTGGAAACAAGCGGTTGCTTTTCCAAACATTTTTAATAAACTGCTATTGTTAGAATGCTAAAAAGGAAGAGCTTAAAGTTTAATGGCTTTGTAAAAACACTGAGACAAAGTCTTAGTTCATTGTGTTCTTCATGGTGTTTTTGAAACTGCACCTATTTTTCCCTCAGAGTTTTCAATTTACGTCAAGTGTTTTGCCAAGAGGATTATTTGTAGTACGTACATTTTCAGTATGTATTTGTTCTATTTTTGGCCAAAGTGAGACAAAGAAAAAACTCTGAAGTTGTCTTTATTTTTAAGTTATTATGCCATGATTTTACCAGTGAAGCCCGCGTAGATTTTCTTTCATGTGGCCCTTGAGCTAAAATTAGTTTGACACCCTGGTTTAGGTCCATCTGGCCCAGTCCTGCACTGGTGTTAGTGACAGTGCTAGCACACTTCTGTGTTTAATAAAGTGTTACAGTAGACCTTATGATGGTACTGTGTTTATATGTATGTACACCTGTACCTTGTTGGAGTGTTAATCATGAAATGGTTATATTTAAAAACATTTAATATTGCTACAAAATGTTTTTTGTGCTACAAAGATTGTTCTGTGCTACTATTTTTTTAATCCAAGGGACACAGGGTTAGGGAACAGCACTGTAACTGTAGAGCTCCAACAGATAGATATAGAGCTGTTTTTTTGCTGATACCATACACAGTATCAGTATCAGTAAGCACACTGTGGCAAAGAGGACAGTTTCTGCAGTAAGCAGTGTGCACTCCAACACAAACAGGGCAGTCGTAATGATTTAAGACATTGACGTCAGACCCTATTTATAATATTGTTTTCTATTAAATGTATTTGTGTAATGTGTACCTGTGTAATGTTGATTGTATTCATACAAAGTGCTAATAAACAAATTGGCTGTATTGAAAAATATATCTAGAGTACAGGAATGGAAAAAAAAAAAAATTCCGCTCAAAAATCCCCAATCACTGTTGGCACTATACTCCACGCCTCCACAACCAACCTGCTTACCTACTCCCACCCAGACTGAATGAACAGCCTCCCTTAAATAGTCCTAGCCCCTCCCTCGGGCATACCACTGACATGGGAAAACTTGTCCCCTTAATGTACACATCTAGATAATAATGAATAATATCTCATGCTAAACATGATCCAAAGGGAGTTCAGTCCATCAGGAAACCATCCATCCATCCATTTTCTACCGCTTATTCCCTTTGGGGTCGCGGGGGGTGCTGGAGCCTATCTCAGCTACAATCGGGCAGAAGGCGGGGTACACCCTGGACAAGTCGCCACCTCATCGCAGGGCCAACACAGATAGACAGACAACATTCACACTCACATTCACACACTAGGGCCAATTTAGTGTTGCCAATCAACCTATCCCCAGGTGCATGTCTTTGGAGGTGGGAGGAAGCCGGAGTACCCGGAGGGAACCCACGCAGTCACGGGGAGAACATGCAAACTCCACACAGAAAGATCCCGAGCCCAGGATTGAACCCAAGACTACTCAGGACCTTCGTATTGTGAGGCAGATGCACTAACCCCTCTTCCACCGTGCTGCCCCCATCAGGAAACCATTACGTAGTAAAATGTCATCAGTACCAATAACTGGGTTTGTGTTCTTCATGGCTACCATTGTTTGACTGTCTACACTTGATTCAACCTTTTCGAACATTCCACACTACAAAATAACCCAAGCATGTACGATTCCTGCTGATAGACTGTACTGGACTGGACAGTTAGACTGCCCTCTCAAAAAATTAATGCAGTCCAGCTCCATATTTCAGGTGTGTAATGGCGAGTGGGAAACATCCATCTTGGCGTCCGCCATGGACTGGAGTGGACTAGACTGGTTAGTGGTGTCAGCCCTCTCAATAAACTAATGCAGTCTAGCTCCATATTTCAAGCGTGTAATGGCGAGTGGGAAACATCCATCTTGGCATCCACCATGGACTAGACCGGACTAGACTGGACTGGGCCGGACTGGTTAGTGGTGTCAGCCCTCTCAATAAACTAATGCAGTCCAGCTCCATATTGCAGGTGTGTAATGGCGAGTGGGCAACATCCATCTTGGCGTGTACCATGGACTAGACGGGACTAGACTGGACTGGTTAGTGGCGTCTGCCCTCTTAATAAACTAATGCAGTCCAGCTTGATATTTCAAATGTGTAATGGCGAGTGGGAAACATCCATCTTGGTGTCCACCATGGACTAGACTAGACTAGACTGGACTGGTTAGTGGCGTCTGCCCTCTCAATAAACTAATGCAGTCCATCTTAAAATTTCAGGTGTGTAATGGCGAGTGGGAAACATCCATCTTGGCGTCCACCATGGACTAGACTGGACTAGACAGGACTGGTTCATGGCATCTGCCGTCTCAATAAACTAATGCAGTCCAGCTCCATATTTCAAGTGTACAATGGCGAGTGGGAAACATCCATCTTGGTGTGCACTATGGACTGGACCGGACTGGACTGGTTAGTGGCGTCTGCCCGCTCAATAAACTAATGCAGTCTAGCTTCATATTTCAAGCATGTAATGGTGAGTGGGAAACATCCATGTTGGCGTCCACCATGGACTGGAGTGGACTGGACTGGTTAGTGGTGTCAGCCCTCTCAATAAACTAATGCAGTCCAGCTCTATATTTCAAGTGTGTAATGGCAAGTGGGAAACATCCATCTTGGCATCCATCATGGACAGGACTGGACTGGTTAGTGGTGTCAGCCCTCTCAATACACTAATGCAGTCCAGCTCCATATTTCAGGTGTGTAATGGCGAGTGGGAAACATCCATCTTGGCGTGCACCATGGACTGGACCGGACCAGACTGGACTGGACTGGTTAGTGGCATCAGCCCTCTCAATAAACTAATGCAGTCCAGCTCCATATTTCAGGTGTGTAATGGTGAGTGGGAAACATCCATCTTGGCATCTACCATGACATGGCTCAATTTCATTAGTGAACAAAAGTTGAAGAGTGTCCACCCAATTAGACGTTAATGCAATGCTTGATTTATGATACCACTTGGGGGCCATTTTGAACCATAAATCCAGGCGGTGGCACGTGGACTTTCTTTTAGCATTTTTTGTTAACATCCATGTATGCAAAGAGCAGCTTTTTAATCAAGCAAAGTCAACAGCTGAATAAATCTCTTGAAATGTCCTCCACATGTTGGGCCGCTTTAGAGGACGTCATCAATAAATCATCTTTAGGCTTCTGCTCGGGAGGCAAAAAGTGCGCTTGGATGTTGAGAGAAAACCCTGAGATCAACTGACTCCAGCCTCAAGTCTCAGGAAGCGTTTCACTACCAGATCTTGGACGCACACGACTGCTGTAAGAACGCAATATGTCCAGCAGATGGCAGCGTGGCAAAAAAAGCAACTTGGAAAAGATCTTTAATGGCACATGGTGATTCAGTTCTAGCCCTTGGATGGCCTTTGTCAGGGTCACTAGTGCGCTGTCTATCCCTGCTCAGCCTCACCTTGAACTGGTTGCCAGTCCATCACAGCACACATTTACATGTAGATATACATGTAGACACATAGACCTAGGTATATACATGTAGTTGTACAAACCCCGTTTCCATATGAGTTGGGAAGTTGTGTTAGATGTAAATATAAACAAAATACAATGATTTGCAAATCATTTTCAACCCATATTCAGTTGAATATGCTACCCAGACAACATATTTGATGTTCAAACTTATAAACATTTTTTGTTTTGCAAATAATCATTAACTTTGGAATTTGATGTCAGCAACACGTGACAAAGAAGTTGGGAAAGGTGGCAATAAATGCTGTTAAAGTTGAGGAATGCTCATCAAACACTTATTTGGAACATCCCACAGGTGTGCAGGCTAATTGGCAACAGGTCAGTGCCATGATTGGGTATAAAAACAGCTTCCCAAAAAATGCTTGAGCAAATAGTCAAACAGTTTAAGAACTTTTCTCAAAGTGCAATTGCAAGAAATTTAGGGATTTCAACATCTCCGGTCCATAATATCATCAAAATGTTCAGAGAATCTGGAGATATCACTCCACGTAAGCGGCATGGCCGGAAACCAACATTGAATGACCGTGACCTTCGATCCCTCAGACGGCACTGCATCAAAAACCGACATCAATCTCTAAAGGATATCACCACATGGGCTCAGGAACACTTCAGAAAACCACTGTCACTAAATACAGTTCGTCGCTACATCTCTAAGTGCAAGTTAAAGCTCTACTATGCAAAGCGAAAGCCATTTATCAACAACATCCAGAAACACCGCCGGCTTCTCTGGGCCCGAGATCATCTAAGATGGACTCATGCAAAGTGGAAAAGTGTTCTGTGGTCTGACGAGTGCACATTTCAAATTGTTTTTGGAAATATTCGACATTGTGTCATCCGGACCAAAGGGGAAGCGAACCATCCAGACTGTTATCGACGCAAAGTTCAAAAGCCAGCATCTGTGATGGTATGGGGGCGCATTAGTGTCCAAGGCATGGGTAACTTACACATCTGTGAAGGCACCATTAATGCTGAAAGGTACATACAGGTTTTGGAACATCATATGCTGCCATCTAAGCGCCGTCTTTTTCATGGACGCCCCTGCTTATTTCAGCAAGACAATGCCAAGCCACATTCAGCATGTCTTACAACAGCGTGGCTTCATAAAAAAAGAGTGCGGGTACTTTCCTGGCCCGCCTGCGGTCCAGACCTGTCTCCCATCGAAAATATGTGGCGCATTATGAAGCGTAAAATACGACAGCGGAGACCCCGCACTGTTGAACGACTGAAGCTCTACATAAAACAAGAATGAGAAAGAATTCCACTTTCAAAGCTTCAACAATTAGTTTCCTCAGTTCCCAATCGTTTATTGAGTGTTGTTAAAAGAAAAGGTGATGTAACACAATGGTGAACATGCCCTTTCCCAACTACTTTGGCACGTGTTGCAGCCATGAAATTCTAAGTTAATTATTATTTGCAAAAAAAAAATAAAGTTTATGAGTTTGAACATCAAATATCTTGTCTTTGTAGTGCATTCAATTGAATATGGGTTGAAAAGGATTTTCAAATCATTGTATTCCATTTATATTTACATCTAACACAATTTCCCAACTCATATGGAAACGGGGTTTGTACATATGGGCACATAGACCAAGGTTATATTGATATTGATATACATATAAACAAATAGACCAAATTATATAGATATTCTTATTTATATACATATAGACACATAGACCAAAGTATATACATATACCGTATGGTATGGTATGGTCTTTATTATCATTGCACAAGTACAACAAAACTTTGTTTTCAGCACAAACCCGTTCAAGATTAGACAAATTAACAGTCTACAGCAGGGGTCCCCAAATTTTTTGACTCGGGGGCCGCATTGGGCTAAAAAAATTTGGCCGGGGGCCAGGCTGTGTGCATATATATATATATATATATATATATATATATATATATATATATATTGTCTTTATAATCCGTTTTGTCATTTAACATCAATTAACATTGATGTTCATCAACATTGTCACGTTATCGATTGGAAAATTCATTTTTAGACAATATGATTTGCCTGAGCGGCTAGGAGACACCAAGAGTAACAAGCGGTAGAAAATGGATTAGAGAGGAAAGATTTAAAAAAAAAATAAAAATAAAAAAAAACATTTTAACTTGGGACCTCCTGTGGGCCGGATTTTGGATGCTGAGGGGCCGGATCCGGCCCGCGGGCCGTAGTTTGGGGACCCCTGGTCTACAGGGTTAAAGAACAGGAACGCTGATGGATCGCCACAATGTGCCCCGTAAAATATGGGAAAAGTGTAAACAATGGGGGAAAATGAGTAAAAAAAATACAATCTTGACCGGGCTCCTAAGGGACCCAGTCTGGAGTGGGGAAAAAAAAAACTGCATAGCAAAGCACATATACATATTACAACATACAACTCGAGACTTGCAACAGAGGGGAGGGAGTGGGGGTTACGGTAGCGGGCTGCAGCTCTTCAAGCGCTTCCCAGTAGTCCATCACCCCTAAGGGATTTACGTCGAGGGCGTTGGATGTGGGGTGGGGTACATTGTTCGTGGATGCATGTGTGTGTGCAAGCCTGCAGCGTGTCTCTGTTCCTCGGCCTTGGTGTTCTTGCAGCCGCCAGTCAGTCCAAATTCAACAACAACAGGTGTGTGTCCATGAGAGACAAGAAGGGAGTTTGTTGTGTCTTCGCTGCACTGTCCTTCAGGAGAGTCTCGAAGCTAGGAAAACAACCCAAATTAGAATGTTTTGTATACGAGTGAAAATGAAATTTGCTTTTCACTCTAAATTATCTATTACTAGTCCTCAAATTCATCCTGCAGGGCAGATAGTCTGATGTTATCCAAATGTCAAGAGTGTCCAGAGTTCTGTCCGCATCCTCCAATCATTTGTGGCAGCTTTGGGGTACTTTGAAGACTGCCAGCAACTTCCAATTTGTCGACAAACCAGAGCAACGCTTACTACACTACAATCAGCAGATGTCCTGTTGTCATGATTCCCAATAGGTGGATATCTTCACGTTCTCGGCAGTCCTCCTCCCAAGAGTCTGTCGTGTGTCCAGCAACAACCGCTCCGTCAAGACAAGCAGGTTCCCCCAAACCCAAGAGCTTGTCAATTTCGTTGAGAGGCCAGTTAATTAGTCCCAATGTTTAGATTTGGAGAGCAGTGCAAAAAGAGGCAACAAGAAAGTTAAGACAAGACAAAGAAGCAAGCATGAGAGATAAAGGAGAGGAAAGGGGAGCGTCCGCCCTCGATGAGTGCCAGTGAGACAATACATACTGATATCCATATAAACACATAGACCAAGGTATATACTAGGGATGTCCCGATCCAGGTTTTTGCACTTCCGATCCGATACCGATATTGTTTTTGCATTTCCGATCCGATACCGATACTGACCGATACCGATACTGACCGATACTGGCCTATCCGAGCATGTATTAAAGTTTAAAGTTATTTAGCCTACTTAGTTGTCAGAATCATGTTGAAAAGGGTTTTAGTACTCTTGATAACAACTAGCCAGCTGAATTAGGGGAGTTTGAATAATACACAATGGTTGGTAACAAGAAACTGACCTGTTTATTCAATGATAAACACAAAATAGACAAAATTATACATGACAAACAGAAATGGCATCATTGAAACTAGGGCTGGGCGATATGGCCTTTTTTAATATTGCGATATTTTAAGGCCATATTGCGATACACGATATATATCTCGATATTTTGCCTTAGCCTTGAATGAACACTTGATGCATATAATCACAGCAGTATGATGATTCTGTGTTTTGATTGATTGATTGAGACTTTTATTAGTAGGTTGCACAGTGAAGTACATATTCCGTACAATTGACCACTAAATGGTAACACCCGAATACGTTTTTCAACTTGTTTAAGTCGGGGTCCACTTAAATTGATTCATGATACAGATATATACTATCAGATATATACTATCATCATAATACAGTCATCACACAAGATAATCACATTGAATTATTTACATTATTTATAATCCAGGGTGTGGAGGGGGGCGTCGGATGTAAGTGTCAAAAAGACAGCCAAAAGAGTTTGATATGAGAATAATTCTAAAGTTAAAATATAGGGTAGAAATGCACCCATTTGCAGGAAATGTAGTCTTGATTTTCAAAATTTTCTTTCAAGGCTTGCATGTCTACATTAAAACATTCTTCTTCATACTGCATTAATATATGCTACTTTTAAACTTTCATGCAGAGAAGGAAATCACAACTAAAAAAATCACAAATTTTTTCATACGGTGTTGATGTGGAAATGTTTGCCTCGGCATTTTGATGGTGTGGGCGTGTGGCACCGAATGGAGATAGGCGTCTCGACAGACGTTATAATATTTGAACAATGATGACGAAAACTGTTTTCTCTGTCGTGTCCGTGTGTCGAAAATTGTTAAGCGCTTATTTTTTTATTTGATTTTGTGCGTGGCATATAATTGCTATGCGCAGTGGACGCTTGAGCAGTTTGCAATTGCACAAGCGCGCACCTTAGAGAGAACGTTGGTCACACGGCTGCGCTAGCATCACAGCTAACGTTAGCCATGCTGCTACCTCTCTGCTGGGAGAGGACGTATACGTATGTGACGTGTGTCGTGACAGTATGTGACGCATGACGTGATAGTATGTGATGTGTGTAAGAAGGTGCGCTTGCTGTCTGTGAGAGGGAGACACAGGAAAGAGTGAGAAGAGCCTGTCGTGTAATGCCAGCAGCTAAAAGCAACTGCGTGAGAATCCACAGACCTGTGGATGTGTTGAAGGTGTGCTGGAAAATGCGGAACGGAAATTAGGGAGCAGCAGAAAAGTGGAATGTATTATTTAAATCGGTGCTTTGGAAAACACGGACCGGAGTTCTTTTTTAAACTGGATCTGGATCGGCATTTTCCCATGCCTTGCCGATATGCAATTTTTGGCAAATATCGGCAGCCGATCCGATCCAAATATCGGATCGGGACATCCCTAGTATATACATATACATTTTGATATACATATATACACATAGACCAAGGTATATACGTATACATTTTGATATACATATATACACATAAACCCAAGTATATACATATAGATATTGGCAAGAAATCTGCGTTCAAAGAACTCCAGCTTATTAGTAATTCCCAGAGCCAAAAAAAAGTATGCGGGCTATAGAGCGTTTTCTATTCGGGCTCCAGTACTCTGGAATGCCCTCCCCGTAACAGTTAGAGATGCTACCTCAGTAGAAGCATTTAAGTCCCACCTACTCAGTGGCCTAGTGGTTAGAGTGTCCGCCCTGAGATCGGTAGGTTGTGAGTTCAAATCCCGGCCGAGTCATACCAAAGACTATAAAAATGGGACCCATTACCTCCCTGCTTGGCACTCAGCATCAAGGGTTGGAATTGGGAGTTAAATCACCAAAAATGATTCCCGGGCGCGGCCACCGCTGCTGCCCACTACTCCCCTCACCTCCCAGGGGGTGATCAAGGGTGATGGGTCAAATGCAGAGAATAATCTCGCCACACCTAGTGTGTGTGTGACAATCATTGGTACTTTAACTTTAACTTTAAAACTCTTTGTATACTCTAGCCTTTAAATAGACCCCCCTTTTAGACCAGTTGATCTGCCATTTCTTTTCTGCTCTACCCCCCTCTCCTTCATGGAGGGGGGGGGGGGCACAGGTTCAGTGGCCACGGATGAAGCTGGCTGTCCAAAGCCGGGACCCGGGGTGGACCACTCATCTCTGCATCGGTGCTGACCTGTCTCCGCTCGGGATGGTCTCCTGCTGGCCCCACGATGGACTGGACTCTCACTATTATGTTAGATCCACTATGGACTGGACTCTCACAATATTATGCTAGATCCACTCGACGTCTATTGCACCGGGCGCCCGGGGTTTGGGGGTGTGGGGGGGTTTCTCATTGTCCCATTGGGTTGAGTTTTTCCTTGCCCTGATGTGGGATCTGAGCCGAGGATGTCGTTGTGGCTTGTGCCGCCCTTTGAGACACTCGGGATTTAGGGCTATATAAATAAACATTGATTAATTGATTGATATACATATAGACACGTAGACCAAGGTATATTCATATAGATATACATATAGACACATAGACCAAGGCACTGTTGGCGTTAACGCTCTTTTTGTGTCTTTTTACGTATTGAAATCAGAAAGGACGCGCATTTCCGGAAGTCTGGATTTAAAAAAAAAACATTTTTAACCGACCCTGCCTTCTCTGGGTTAAAACTGCGATTTGCTTGTTTTTCTTAATCGATTATCCCTTTACGCCTGTGTTTTGTTTGTTTTTATTTGCAGCGTAAAATTTGTGTCCCCGTTTATTGCGTTTTTATTGGTCGACTTTGAACTTTCCAGTACAATTTCTTAAAAATGTTGATTCGCCGAAAGTTGTATCAATCAAAAATACTGCATTTCCGGTATTAGGACTACCGCGTGTTATTGTTTTCGTCAAGGCGAGCAATAAACCCAAGAAGCGAAGCTTCAATGAAACGTGGCTTCAGGAGCCACTTTTCAGCAAATGGCTCACTTATGAAGATGGAAAGATGTTTTGCACGCCATGTAAACGGGCTAAGATAGAGAACACCTTTACGACCGGATGCACTGATTTTCAAAGATCCAGCCTCACGAGGCACCAAGAAACATCATGTTACACCTTTCTTGCTTGTCGGCTCCCAGACCGTGGTCGAGGAGCGCAGGGAAGACGTTCCCTCCAGGTCCGATGTATTGTCGGGTATAACACCCTCCACTTTAATCCCTACAGTTCCGCTCTTGGGTCGGAATAACGAGGCCGTCGATTCGTTACAATTCTTTATTTATGTTTTCCCCAAAGCTAACCGGACATACACTATGCTACTAATGCTCCTGCACGCAAGTTTTGAAACCCTAGCGCAGAGCAGGGATAACTACGCCCCACGCTCCCCGGAGTTCATTGGATTAGTCGCTGCAAAGTCCCTTCTTCTTTTCGCTGCTCTCGCTGATTTTTCATGCAGTGCGCCACTTTTGCCACCATCGGTCGCTGAGGGAAAATGAATCGCGGTCTTGTTCATTATGACACCTGCTGAATGAAGGAAGCATTCTTAAGGTAAAGATGTGATGAAAAGTTGACAACATTGCATCATCATGCCAAATGCAAATTGTACACACACCAGCAGCCACGAAGCAGCGACACTTAACTTCCACTTTTAGGGGTGGGTTAGACTTGTTTTCCATGATATAAATACTGTTAAATACAATTAAATTGTGAATGCCAACTGCATGCTCTAGTCCAGGGGTGTCAAACTCATTTTAGCTCAGGGGCCTGTGCACACGCGGTCAGACTATTGAAATCATGGCATTAAAACAAAAAAATAAAGACAACTTCAGATTGTTTTCTTTGTCTTACTTTGGCCAAAAATAGAACAAACACATTCTGAAAATGTTACAATAAAAATATAGAGAAAAATGCTGGCAGCGGTAAAGTTTAGATCAATGAAGGAAAGAAGAAAGTGAATGAATGTTTATAACCAGAGGTGGGTAGAGTAGCCAGAAATTGTACTCAAGTAAGAGTACTGTTACTTTAGAGATTTATTACTCAAGTAAAAGTAAGGAGCAGTCACCCAAATATTTACTTGAGTAAAAGTAAAAAGAAAGTTGTGAAAAAACTACTTAAGTACTGAGTAACTGATGAGTAACCTGTTCGTTTAATGATGACAGCAACAAATAATGCACAAAAACATAAAAATAGCAATGAGCAAATTCAGAGCCAGGAATATCTCTTAAGCAACTAAAACAATAATATATAGTAAATAATTATACATTAACATAAAAAAATTAAGGCAAATAGAGCCACAATAACTTAACAGCACCATAGGCTCACTAGGCAGAGATTACAAAGGAAAATAACAAGTTAGCCTTTACGCAAACCATAAACTGATAAGTGTGGGCTGCACGTGGCTTTGGAGCAATCAAAGCTGCTTACACGGTCACTAAGGTGGGCACCTTGTTTGACATGTCAACTTAATGTGTGTTATATTTATCCATGAGAGCATTTTTGTTGTAAATTGTGAGGTGTGTCTGTTAAAATCAAGGTTGTTTTTACAAATGATGACAGATGTGAACAAAATCATGTATTGCCTTTGTGTGATGATGTAAATGAGGTGTGGTTGTATTGTATATTAAGTATGTGTCCATGAAAGGGCATTTTATGACTTTTTTGTTAATACTTGTGTATGATTTTATTGTCATAATTTTATTGCATGATTTTTGTATCCCTTTAATTTAGGTAGCCAGGGACTGCAGATGGAAATGAGCTATTTAGCTATAATCTGGTACAGAACATATCTGTCTTTGAGCTTAATTTTTCTGTGCATTGTCCCTTCAAAATAAAGTCTAAACTAACTAAACCTGGGAACACACTGTGCACTTCTGATTGGTATTTCTATGCATGCGTGTGTGTGTGTGTGTGTGTGTGTGTGTGTGCGACTGTGCGTGTCTATGAGGCTGTAGTGCATTTATAAATGTCCCCACACGATGTACATTTGACAGTGATTCATAGCAGGGAAGCTAACATCAGCCTACGGTGGCAGCCAAAATATCTACTAACGTTACTTACCGCGATGTGCTTCCTCAAATTTAACGTTGAGTTCATTTAAGCTTAAGCTTGTTGCTGTTTTGCCGCTGAAACTTTCAGCGGCGGTCATGTGACCGCCTGGCTCTGTTTGATTGGTGAAACGGAGTCAAACGTCACCAGTGACTGTATTTGATTGGTGAAACGCAGGCATGCGATAGATCCTACTTTGAAGGTATGTCTGACAAACCAAAACAAACAAAGCATGCATTAACAGATCGATAAAAATCAGTAGCGACTAGCGAGCTGAATGTAGATAAATGGAGCGGCGTAAAAGTAGTGTTTCTTCTCTATAAATATACTCAAGTAAAAGTAAAAGTATGTTGCATTAAAACTACTTTTAGAAGTACAATTTATCCCAAAAGTTACTCAAGTAGATGTAACGGAGTAAATGTAGCGCGTTACTACCCACCTCTGTTTATAACTGAATAAATTTACATATGCATAAATTTGTTTTCTTTTGTATAATTAGTTTTAATGAATTAAGAAACCTTTATGACAACCTTTTTCCAAAACACAATTTAGAATGTGAGATATAACAGGATAATGCATACATTTATCATTTGTTTTCAAAACGGTTACAAAAAAGTGGGGCCCCGAAAATGTATTGTGGGACCTCATTTTTATGACTTCATGGGGTCCCTGGGATCCCATTTTTAAAATTCCTAGCGCCAACACTGACCAAGGTATATAGATATACATGTAGATATACATATATACACATAGACCAAGGTATATACATATCGATATCACAATCAGACTCAGAATCAGAAATACTTTATTAATCCCCGAGGGGAAATTAAAATTTTCAGCACAATCCCGTTCAAGATCAGACAAACATTACAGGGAGACAGAACAGGATCGCTGACGGGTCTGCCAACTTCCGGCGCCCCTTACAAAAAAGGTGAGATACAGGTAAACAATGGGGTGGGGGTCCAGACTGAGGCCAAGGGAAAAAACAACTCATAGCCATAGCACACATCCCTCTTACATGTGTGTAAGAAGGAAACATCAAATATCAAATAACACAAAGGACATTAAAGACATTGAAAGAGCAGAGCTGATGCAACCAGCCACTTCTACATACAGCTATGAATAAAAAGTAAAAGAAACATATACACTATGGTGGCCTCTGCGGTGCTCCACGCCATTGTCTGCTGGGGTGGGGGTAGCATGGCCAGAGACAGGAGCGGACCCAACAAAGCAACCAAGAGAGCCGACTCCACTCTTGGCCGCATGGATGAGCGAGGATACGTCTAAGGAGACTGAGGTGTCTGATACCTGCTCATTCAGCCAAGACACTGTGAAGCCTGTCCGTCCCGGCGCTCCGTGCTAGCTCCACAGCCCTGTCTCTTCATCTGCATCTCCTCCAGTCTCTCCAAACCGACTCTGGTGTGGCAGAGACCCAGCAGCTGGTCTCCATGGCCAAAAGGCTCCCGGGAGGCAGATCCAGAAGTCCACAAAAAAGCACCGCAGAAGTCACGAAAGTGCCACCCGTTGTCACACAGTCCCAAAGGGTCCCCAACCAAAAGGCAAAAAATATATATATATATAGAGGGCTGGGCGCTATATCGATATGCTGGATATATCGCGGGTTTGTCTCTGTGCGATATAGAAAATGACTATATCGTGATATTCGAGTATGCGTTCTCACGCAGTTGCTTTTAGCTGCTGGCATTACACTACAGGCTCTTCTCGCCCTTTCCTGTCTCTCCTTCTCACAGACAGCAAGCGCAGCTTCTACATACGTCACATACTGTCACGTCATACGTATACGCCCTCCCCGAGCAGAGAGGTAGCAGCATGGCTAACGTTAGCTGTGATGCTAGCGGTAATACGAGAGAAAGAAGGTGCGAATCTGGTAACAATTAAGAAGGAATAATTAATTTCCCCAAAAAACAGCAGGGGTCCATCGTCTGGTGGTGGTTTGGCTTCAAGTGGGAATATGTCGAACAGACAACCGTCATTTGTCAAGTGTGGGGCGAAAGCGTTGCTATAAAAAGTAGCATTACTGCTAATATGTAGCATCATTTGAAAAGTCACCTGCTGGAGAATGAACAGTGCTTACTCCGCACGTCAACATCTCCATTCGGTGCCACACGCCCACACCATCAAAATGCAGAGGCAAACATTTCCAGATCAACACCGTATGAAAAAAATAGTGACTTTTTTAGTTGTGATTTCCTTCTCTGCATGAAAGTTTTAAAGTAGCATATATTAATGCAGTATGAAGAAGAATATTTGAATGTAGACACATAGAATCATCATACTGCTGTGATTATATGCATCAAGTGTTCATTCAAGGCTAAGGCAAAATATTGAGATATATATCGTGTATCGCGATATGGCCTTAAAATATCGCGATATTAAAAAAAGGCCATATCGCCCAGCCCTAATATATATATACTGTATATATATATATATATATATATATATATATATATAATATAACACATGAAAACAAGAGGGAAACACAAAAGGATGACACAAGAGCACAGAGCTCCTGCCACAGCAGCCACTACAGCGGCGCCATCTTGGAAAAAAAAAAATACATACAGTATGTTGCTCCAAAACCTGTATGTACCTTTCAGCATTAATGATGCCTTCACAGACGTGTAAGTTACCCATGCCTTGGGCACTAATACACCCCTATACCATCACATATGCTGGCTTTTGAACTTTGCGCCTATAACAATCCGGATGGTTCTTTTCCTCTTTGTTCCGGAGGACACGACGTCCACAGTTTCCAAACACAATTTGAAATGTGAACTCGTTAGACCACAGAACACTTTTCCACTTTGCATCAGTCCATCTTAGATGAGCTCAGGCCCAGCAAAGCCGGCAGCGTTTCTGGGTGTTGTTTATAAATGGCTTTCGCTTTGCATAGTAGAGTTTTAACTTGCACTTACAGATGTAGCGACGAACTGTAGTTACTGACAGTGGTTTTCTGAAGTGTTCCTGAGCCCCTGTGGTGATATCCTTTACACACTGATGTCGGTTTTTGATGCAGTACCGCCTGAGGAATCCAAGGTCACAGGCATTCAATGTTACGTGCAGTGATTTCTCCAGATTTTCTGAAACTATTGATGATATTACAGACCTTAGATGGTGAAATCCCTAAATTCCTTGCAATAGCTCGTTGAGAAATGTTGTTCTTAAACTGTTAGAAAATTTGCTCACACATTTGTTCACAAAGTGGTGACCCTCGCCCCATCCTTGTTTGTGAATGATTGAGCATTTCATGGAAGCTGCTTTTATACCCAATCATGGCACCCACCTTTTCCCAATTAGCCTATTCACCTGTGGGATTTTGCAAATAAGTTTTTGATGAGCATTCCTCAACTCAGTCTTTTTTGCCACTTATGCCAGCTTTTTTGAAACATGTTGCAGGCATCAAATTCCAAATGAGCTAATATTTGCAAAAAATAAAGTTTTCCAGTTTGAATGTTAAGTATTTTATCTTTGCAGTTTGTACATTTGAAAAGGATTTTTAAATGTATTTATGGTATTTTGTTTTTATTTACAATTTCAACAATGCGCCAACTTCACTGGTTTTGGGGTTTGTAAAAGTACTGTGTATTGCATATATAAGTACTATATATTGCATATATAAGTACTATATATTGCTTATATAAGTACTTTATATTGCATATATAATTATTGTTTAATGCATATATAAGTTCTATATATTGCATCTACAAGTACTGTCTACTGCATATATAATTACTATATATTGCATGTATAAGTACTGTCTAATGCATATATAAGTACTATATATTGCGTATATAAGTACTATATAGAGATGTCCGATAACATCGGCCTGCCGATATTATCGGCCGATAAATGCGTTAAAATGTAATATCGGAAATTATCGGTATCAGTTAAAAACCTTCCTCCACCATTTGCACTCATTCACACAAAAGGGTTGTTTCTTTCTGTTATTAATATTCTGGTTCCTACATTATATATGAATATAGATCAATACAGTCTGCAAGGGATACAGTCCGTAAGCACACAATTGTGCGTGCTGCTGGTCCACTAATAGCACTAACCTTTAACAGTTAATTTTACTAATTTTCATTAATTACTAGTTTCTATGTAACTGTTTTTATATTGTTTTACTTTCTTTTTTATTTAAGAAAATGTTTTTAATTTATTTATCTTATTTTATTATTTTTTTAATTATTTTTAAAGTACCTTATCTTCACCATACTTGGTTGTCCAAATTAGGCATAATAATGTGTTAATTCCACGACTGTATATATCGGTTGATATCGGTATCTGTTGATAACGGTATCGGTAATTAAAGAGTTGGACAATATCGGAATATCGGATATCGGCAAAAAGCCATTATCAGACATTCCTAGTACTATATATTGCATATATAAGTACTTTATATAAGTATTTATATAAGTGAATATATAAGTACTTTATATACTGTAAGTACTGGGTATTGCATATATAAGTACTGTCTAATGTAGGGGTGCCCACACTTTTTCTGCAGGCGAGCTACTTTTCAATTGACCAAGTCAAGGGGATCTACCTCATTCATATATAATTTATATTGATATATTTATGAAAGAGACGTTTTTGTTAAAGGTGTTTAATGACAATACAAGCATGTTTAACACATATAGATTCCTTTCTTTCATGAAGACAAGAATATAAGTTGGTGTATTACCTGATCCTTATGACTTGCATCGATTGGAATCAGACAGTAGTGCTGATAACGTCCACATTTTCAAATGGAGGAGAAATAAAGTCCTCCTTTCTGTCCAATACCACTTGAAAGTGGTTTATTTTTGGCATCTTATTTGTCCAGCTTCCATACTCGTTTTTATACACTTTACAATAAATAAATTGATTTTTAGGTCTGTTTTTTTAATGCCTGGCTGGCGATCAACTGACACACCCTCTACGATCGACCGGTAGCTCGTGATCGACATAATGGGCACCCCTGGTCTAATGCATATATAATTACTATATATTGCATATATAAGTACTGGGTTTTGCATATATAAGTACTGTCTAATGCATACATAAGTACTGTCTAATGCATATACAAGTACTATATTTTGCATATATTAGTACTTTATATTGCAGATATATGTACTGGATATTGCATAAATAAGTACTTTGTATTGCATATATAAGTACTGGGTATTGCATATATAAGTACTGTGTATTGCATATACAGTATGTTGCCATCCAAACAACGTTATCATGGACGCCCCTGCTTATTTCAGCAAGACAACGCCAAGCCACAGCGTGGCTTCATAGTTAAGTTAAAAGTTAAAGTTAAAATACACACACACTAGTTCACCCCCTGGGAGGTGAGGGGAGCAGTGGGCAGCAGCGGTGGCCGTGCCCGGGAATCATTTTTGGTGATTTAACCCCCAATTCCAACCCTTGATGCTGAGTACCAAGCAGGGAGGTAATGGGTCCCATTTGTATAGTCTTTGGTATGACTCGGCTGGGATTTGAACTCACAACCTACCGATCTCAGGGCGGACACTCGAACCACTAGGCCACTGAGTAGGTTAAAAAGGTAAAAGAGTGCGAGTACTAGACTGGCCTGCCTGTAGTAAAGACCTGTCTCCCATTGAAAATGGGTGGCGCATTATGAAGCGTAAAATACGACAACGGAGACCCCGGACTGTTGAACAACTTAAGCTGTACATCAAGCAAGAATGGGAAATAATTCCACCTGAAAAGTTTCAAAAATTGGTCTCCTCAGTTCCCAAACGTTAACTGAGTGTTGTTAAAAGGAAAGGCCATGTAACACAGTGGTAAAAATGTAATGGTAAAAAAGGCTATAAACTCACTGCTAACGTTATAACCATAGACATCTTATAAGGGTACGCAGCATCGAGCGCTACTACCTACTGGCGCTGACGAGACGCGGGGGCGCCATCTTGGAGTGGTGATCCGCTCCACTCAGTGCAATTACAGTTGCAGGAGCAATGAACTGTCAGCGCATTTAATTCATTTTACCTCACTGAACACCACTGATTTTCACACGGTTTTTTTGTCATACGTGTAGCTATGATAAAGGACACATGTTTTGGTGTGTTTTATCATTCATAGTTTGCTTAACAGTAATAGTATATTGTTATGTGCTATAAGTGATCAGATGTCCGAGATCAAAACTGGGAATATAATCCCAGAGAAGGGGGAAAAAAACGTCATTCAATGTTACGTGCAGTGATTTCTCCAGATTTTCTGAAACTATTGATGATATTACAGACCTTAGATGGTGAAATCCCTAAATTCCTTGCAATAGCTCGTTGAGAAATGTTGTTCTTAAACTGTTAGAAAATTTGCTCACACATTTGTTCACAAAGTGGTGACCCTCGCCCCATCCTTGTTTGTGAATGATTGAGCATTTCATGGAAGCTGCTTTTATACCCAATCATGGCACCCACCTTTTCCCAATTAGCCTATTCACCTGTGGGATTTTGCAAATAAGTTTTTGATGAGCATTCCTCAACTCAGTCTTTTTTGCCACTTATGCCAGCTTTTTTGAAACATGTTGCAGGCATCAAATTCCAAATGAGCTAATATTTGCAAAAAATAAAGTTTTCCAGTTTGAATGTTAAGTATTTTATCTTTGCAGTTTGTACATTTGAAAAGGATTTTTAAATGTATTTATGGTATTTTGTTTTTATTTACAATTTCAACAATGCGCCAACTTCACTGGTTTTGGGGTTTGTAAAAGTACTGTGTATTGCATATATAAGTACTATATATTGCATATATAAGTACTATATATTGCTTATATAAGTACTTTATATTGCATATATAATTATTGTTTAATGCATATATAAGTTCTATATATTGCATCTACAAGTACTGTCTACTGCATATATAATTACTATATATTGCATGTATAAGTACTGTCTAATGCATATATAAGTACTATATATTGCGTATATAAGTACTATATAGAGATGTCCGATAACATCGAGAAGGGGGAAAAAAACGGTCAGCTATTTTCAAGTTCAAGAAACAATATGATTAGGTTATATAAACATGCGTATATCCTACATAAACAATGTATGTATACATTAGATATCCATATATCTTAGGACCTATAGACTGTATCTCTGTTGCTGCAGCAGCAGTTTATTCTGTCTTGACACTTTGTATTGATATTTTGTATTAAATTCTTCCCTTAAATGATCATATTGACAGTGATTGTTTTATATGTACTTTTTATGTATGTCGCTTTGGATAAAAGCATCTGCCAAATACTTAAACATAAACATATATAAACACCTGAAAGTCTTTATATCAGCTAAAACCACCAATTTGTTTCACTGGATTCAGAATAAAACCAAATTCTGTCTTACCCAACAATGTTAGTATTTGAATATTGTTATTTGAAGACTTATTCCTGGTTACAATTATACTGTTAAGAAAGTATTGTCTTATACTTTGCCAAAAATGAGAACACGTCATAATCAGTGGCGGCTGGTGAATTTTGTTTTAGGTGGGGCTGAAAGTTTGTAAACCAAACCCCTGTAGGAGGGTCATCCTCCCCCAGAAGATTTCTTTGTGATTTCACATACAAATATTGAAGATCTTTGCTCCTTCTCAACTCTGTGGTAATATTCTTTTCACGAAATACAACCAATAGTACGTTAATGTTAAATCTTACTTGTGAAAAGTAATCCCTCGATTCCTATTTTCAACAGTCCGCTCATTTGAGCAGGAAAACGCTGAACACCGGCATCTTTGTTTTCTACCTGTCAACTGTCAGTTTAGGCTGCTCGCCGGCTTCTCATCACCAGTTCAATGCTGCGTCTACTTATAAGATGTCTATGGTTATAACGTCATTGCAAACACGACATTCTGTTGCGTCCACTGCAGTTTGCTACCTTATTCATACTTTTTGTCAAGTGATTTTTTTTAAGCAGGTTTGCATGAGGTACCTACACATAACGTTACGTTGGTCAATGTATCACACACAGTAACGCAACGCTAGACGGTGGTCAGCAGCACCGCGTATTTTAGCCACCTACAAAAAAACAAACATAGTCAAATAAAGGTCAGTTAAAATGTATACTATATTAAGAATATGTGTACATATTGCATAGGGCCCTGACATCTAAAAAGTACAACTGTGTTCATTGTTATGTTCATGTATTTGTTATGTTTTTCATGTGTACGCACACACAAGCACACATACAGTATGAGATGAGATCAATGAGATAAGGTAAGAATAGGATCGAAACTGCTGTGAAACTAGTTACAATGCAATATGCCATGGAAATACCATGTTAACACTTTTGTGCAAACAAGTACAGTTGCACTTGTTTTTTCAAATGTGATTATTCTGTAAAGGAATGAGTGAAATGTTTAAAATGACTGGTTAATAGTGCTATTATGAAGTGCAATGTTTTCCCCTAAGGTGGGGTGGGGGGGGGGGGGGTCACCCACATATGCGGTCCTCTCCAAGGTTTCTCATAGTCATTCACATCGACGTCCCATTGGGGTTGTGAGTTTTTCCTTGCCCTTATGTGGGCTCTGTACAGCGGATGTCTTTGTGGCTTGTGCAGCCCTTTGAGACACTTGTGATTTAGGGCTATATAAATAAACATTGATGATTGATTAAATGTCAGTACTATTTTTTTTCCTGCAATTTCAAATGCACTTGTTTTAATAAATAAATACAGCGCTTTAAAAGCATACACAATCTGTGTAAATATATTAGTCTGTGGTTAAAAGGACTTGAAAGGACTCAAAACTCAAAATGCAGGACTTGGGACTTGACTTGAGACTTTCCAGTCTTGACTTTGGACTTGACTTGGGACTTGCCTGTCTTGACTCGGGACTTGACTCGAGACTTGAGGGCAAAGACTTGAGACTTACTTGTGACTTGCAAAACAATGACTTGGTCCCACCTCTGGTAGGAACCCATGTTTGTTGCCAGAAGTAGGAACACACTTTGGTTGCCAAAAGATGCTCCAAACAGTGTTGCACTGGAACCAATTCCTCTTTGGAGATTTTCCTGATTTTAGTTGTGATTAGTGCCTTCAGTTGATGGCTTGAGAGTTGGTCTGGTACAATTGAAGGCAACAATCAAATTGCCCCTTTGGCGCAAATCAAAAACATTATTATTAACTATATATATATATATATATATATATATATATATATATATATATATATATATATATATATATATATATATATATATATATGTATTTTTTTTTGTTCGTTTTGGTTTTTTTTGGGTTTTTTTAATAATTTTTTTATTTTATGTATTTATTTATTTTTGTAAAACAATTTTTAATGTGTCAACCTGCCCATTGGAAGATAAAATTGAGATCATAGTCAGACAGTAAGAGGATGCTCCTTGTTTGCTTCTCCAAATGTAATTGTATGCACATTTCAAATGCACACCAAAGACAGAAAAGCCCCTTGGAATGTTGCGTTTGTGGTGAGAAAACAAACCAGCACACGCCACTGCAGTAGCCTGAACACAAACTCTTGGATGTGCTCGGGAGGAAGGTGAACCTTCTGAAAGCAGGACGATGCTTGCGGCCGCAGGCACGTACTGACAATGATAAATCAAAGGCAACGATAGTAGAGTCAGTAAGTCGCTGCCTGCCAACACTGCAACTAAAGTAAAAAGTCTAAAAATTCCTCTGGCAGACGGCCATGTGTCAGCAAGACGACTTGATCATCTGCTAACACTTCAAGGAGGACTAAAAATAGTGAGCCCAGACCATGGGGTTCACGGATTATTCCTGTTCTCTGGGAGGCCATCTGAGTGGAGCAGATGTTTCCCAAACTAATTCCCAAGACCGCGGGAAGGAAAGAAACACTTGTTATTTGCAGAGCTGGACAAGTGCATCCCTTTTAAGCATGTGGGAGCGCTGGTGCTGACTTGTGACTACGTGTGACAGATGTGAACGTGAAGCCAATAATGGACTTCATTGCAGGGGAAATTAAGGATAATTTCATGTACCAGAAAGACTGGAGTCAAGTAGCAACGTCCATCCATTTTCTACCGCTTGTCCCTCTCAGCGTCGGGGGTGCTGGAGCCTATCCCAGCTGCACCCTGGACAAGCAAATAGCAAACTATTGATGGCAAATGGTTGTCTTGCATATTAATCTCTCTGTTTCACTACGTCAAAATAGTAGGTAGTATCTACTTGTCAATGATTACTAACTCTAAGATTTGGTAATCATTGGTATGTCGTGTTGAAATGCCTTACATCCTGTTGACTTTTAAAATTTGCTTTCATTGCACTTACTTGCTAATGAGTAAGATTATGCAAAACCAATTTCTGCTCAACGTGCTGAAGCAGGGCCAAAGTACAACTTCTCATAAAAATGCGTATCCAGGATTTTTTTTCACAATTTTATTTTTCCTATCACTTTTCTGACATTTTCCATCATCTCTCAGGAAAAAGGACTAATCTTTATGAGTGCAATGAAGGATAAGTACCTCAACTTACGAGTGTATTGAACAACAAGCTGTCTTTCTGCATTTTGATGCTTTGGGTGGCGAGCATGAATACAAGTAGTAGAATGAACCCTCTTTACTGTGATCTATGATCTGCACAACCACATTTCTAGGTGTACTAATAGATGATGAACTGGAATTGTCATATTGAACATAAAGAACATAAAATAGCAAAACATTATTCCTATAATGAATAAATCAAAATATGGTGCGGACCAAAAATCCCTTCAAATTCTCTACTGCTCGCTACTGTTACCATATCTGAGTGATTGTGCAGAAATTTGGGAAATAATCACACAAAGATTACCAAAAAATATATATATAATAATACATCATGCTGGATATAGACAACATACAAACACTTTATTGAAATTCAATGATTTGGTGCATTAGCAAACAGCTAACATTATCTAAATTATAACTTGTTAGCCAAGAATGTACAACAATTTATCTCAACAAAAAAGATAAAACATAACCTTAGAGAAAAATCCAATTTAAAATATGTGTATGGACATCCAACACTTAAAACCTTTAGTATATTGGTAAGTGGAATTAAATGATGGAGTGTATTAATCAACACTGCACTTTAAGAAAATATTCAAAGTGTTTACAAAGTACAAGGAAGAAGAATCCTGATAAATAATTTGAACTTATTAAAACATGAGAGCATCTTATGTATCTCATTATGTGAATCAAAACTTATGAACAATTTATTCAAGTGAACTTCATTGATTATTTACTTTAGTGTTTGTTTGTGGTTCAGATTAAGTACAGAAAGTGAATGAGAAGTGATGAGAAACTGTAATGTAAATGTAATGAAACATGATGTATTATAATGTAACTGTAAATGTTTCAAATAAACTTAAACCAACCTGCTCTCCGTTCCCGAAACAAAGAAGTGAGTGTGAAGAAGAACGCCAAGAATAAGAAGGGGACCACAACATTTTAATCGGAGAGACAAACCATGAAACACATGACCGACGCGACAAAGCAGCACAATAAGTCTACATTACACCATGACACCAAAACAACATCCAAACATCAAACATGTATCCATGAAAATATGGAGTAGCTGCTGTTGGTGTGTTTGATGTGTTTCAGTTTGTTCTGTCTCTACACACTGGACGATGTAACTTTACCTTTGGAACGCAAACATAAATATTGCTTACGATCAACCCTAACCCCTGACTCGTCACTCAAAAACGTCCTGATGTGACATACACAACAACAACAGTTCCTATTGTTACACGACAACAACAGTTCCTATTGTTAGACGACAACAGTTCCTATTGTTTTGGAAGATAACAACAGTTCCCATTGTTTAGACGACATCAGTTCCTATTGTTAGACGACGATAACAGTTCCTATTATTACACAACAACAACAACAGTTCCTATTGTTACACGACAACAACAGTTCCTATTGTTACACGACAACAACAGTTCCTGTTGTTACACGACAACAGTTCCTATTGTTACACGACAACAACAGTTTCTATTGTTACAATACAATAACAGTTCCTACTGATAGACAACAAAAGTTTCTATTGTTACACTACAATAACAGTTCCTATCGCTACACTACAATAAATGTTCCTACTGTTAGAAAACAACAACAGTTCCTTTTGTTAGACAACAACAACAGTTCCTATTCTTACACGACAACAACTATTCCTATTGTTACAGGACATCAACAGTTTCTATTGTTACATGACAACAACAGTTCCTATTATTACAGAACAACAAAAGTTCCTATTATTACAGGACAACAGCAGTTCTTATTGTTACACGGCAATACTAGTTCCTATTGTTACTAGGGATGATGTTTGTTAAGAAATGATCGATGTCGATGTCATTATCGAATACTCTTATCGAACCGATTCCTTATAGAATCTCTTATCAAATCCAGATAGGTTGTTGTGTGTGCACTGAGTTCCAAAAGCCATAGATGTCATGTGACTGGGCCGCCACGCTGTTTATATGGAGGAAAGGCGGACGTGACTGAGGACAGCATGCAGACGTTAAAGGGTGAAGGTTTCAGGTGAGAGAGGATGCTAAAGGAACGCCCCCAGTGAGCATAGAGTGCTGCTATGTGCATTATAAATACAAAAATTGCCGACAAACACATCACCAATATGGACGAGGTGCCGCTCACTTTCGACATCCCAGTGAAGCACACTGTGGAGAAGAAGGGGACCAGCACGGTAGCGAATCGATACGCACGAGGCAAGAGAATTCGGCTTTTACTGTTGTGCTAGCTTGCTATGCTAATGGACAGAAACTGCCACCCATGGTGATTTTCAAGGGGAAGACGCTGCCGAAAGGAAAGTTTCCTCCTGGAGTCGTAATTAAGGCATGACGAAGGAACTTCAACCGCTGGACATGGGTTTAAACAGGACGTTCAAAGTGAAGTTGTGAGCGTCATGAGAGCGATGGTTGACAGACGAACACAGCTTCACGAAAACTGGGAGGCAGCGTCGGGCGAGTTACGTTACAATTTGTGAATGGATCGTGGATGCTTGAGCTAACGTGTCTGCTTGCACTGTTGTTTGAGCTTTTGTAAAAGCCGGCATCTTTTCCGAGGAGCTGACTTTGAAAATTATGACAAGGAATGTGGCGTGTTTGATGGAGAACTTGCCCAGCTGTTCATTTCGGACAGAGAAGATGAGGGCTTTAATGGATTTGTGGATGAGGATTGATCAAAAAATAATGCGAGTACATTGATAAATACTTCAATAAAGTACAACTGAACTCAGCTTTGCTCCTGCTGCCTTTTTAAAACAGCGTCCATGCATGCTAGCGTATGTTTTAAGCTAGCGCATGTTTTAAGCTAGCCTATGCCTACGCCCAAAAATACACTGCGCCTTATTTATGCGTTAAATACAGAAATAGCACCAGTAACTGACACGGCGCCTTTTAATACGGTGCGCCCTATGAAAATACTGTATAGTGGCTTCGATAACGGGAACCGGTTCTCAAAAAGGGATTCGAATCCATGGAATCGGTTCTTTTCTTATCGACGCATCAGGAGAACCGTTTTTTCGAACGTCATCCCTAATTGTTACACAACAACAACAGTTCTTATTGTCACATGACAACAACAGTTCCTATTGTTACAAAGCAACAACAGCTCCTATTGTTACACTACAATAACAGTTCCTATTGTTACAATACAATAACAGTTCCTATTGTTACACAACAACAGTTCCTATTGTTACACAACAACAACAGTCCCTATTGTTAAACAACAACAACAGTCCCTATTGTTACACGACAACAACAGTTCCTATTGTTACACAACAATAACAGTTCCTATTGTTAGACGACAACAACAGTTCCTATTGTTAGACAACAAACACAGTTCCTATTGTTAGATAACATCAACAGTTCCTAATTTTACACAGCAATAACAGTTCCTATTGTTACATGACAACAAAAGTTCCTATTGTTCCACGACAACAGCAGTTCCTATAGTTACACTACAATAACAGCTCCTATTGTTACACTACAATAACAGTTCCTATTGTTACAATACAATAACTGTTCCTATTGTTACACAACAACAGTTCCTATTGTTACACAACAACAACAGTTCCTATTGTTAAACGACAACAACAGTTCCTATTGTTAGACAACAACAGTTATTATTGTTCAGACAATAACAACAGTTCCCATTGTTACACGACAACAACAGTTTCTATTGTTAGACAACAACAGTTCCTGTTGTTACACAACAACAACAGTTCCTATTGTTACACGACAACAGTTCCTATTGTTACACAACAATAACAGTTCCTTTTGTTACACAACAATAACAGTTCCTATTGTTATAAGACAACAACAGTTCCTATTGTTATAAGACAACAACAGTTCCTATTGTTATAAGACAACAACACAGTGTTGGCGTTAACGCACTATTTGTGTCTTTTACGCATTGAAATCAGAAAGTACGCAAAATTGTCCACGCGTCGCGGGAACCCAGATTTTTTTTTGTCGTATAGTGCGCCTTATTACCCGGTGCGCCCAATGTAAGGAATATGTTTGGTTGAGCTTGCTCACCTCAAGTTGACGATGTAAAGGAAAGCTGCCACTCTGCATGATCATGGTCGATTTTGATGATCATATTGATTTTGAACATCTGCTATACAATTGAATGGAAGGGCATTCTTACTCAACAGCCATACATGTCACAGGGTGGCCGTATAAACAACGCCAACACTGTCATAAATATGTGCCATATTGTGAAACCACACTTAACAACAATGGCAAACACATTTCGGGAGAATATTTGCACTGCAGCACAACATGAACACAACAGAACAAATACCCAGAATTCCCTGCAGTACCAACTTTTCCAGGACGCTACACTATTTTATTTGGTACAGGGTGTAATGATAAGTGTGAACAGTAGATGGCAGTCAAACATAAGAGATAAGTCTCAAGTAAACGACACCAACATTTTAAACGTTCCATAATATAGAACATTATACACGGCTAGGGATGTCCCGATCCGATATTTGGATCGGATCGGCCGCCGATATTTGCAAAAAAAATGCGTATCGGCAAGGCATGGGAAAATGCCGATCCAGATCCAGTTTAAAAAAAAAACTCCGGTCCGTGTTTTCCAACGCACTGATTTAAATAAAACATTCCACTTTTCTGCTGCTCCCTAATTTCCGTTCCGCATTTTCCAGCACACCTTCAACACATCCACAGGTCTGAATTCTCACGCAGTTGCTTTTAGCTGCGGGCATTACACGACAGGCTCTTCTCACTCTTTCCTGTGTCTCCCTCTCACAGACAGCAAGCGCACCTTCTTACACACGTCACATACTGTCACGTCATACGTCACATACGTATACGCCCTCTCCCAGCAGAGAGGTAGCAGCATGGCTAACGTTAGCTGTGATGCTAGCGCAGCCGTGCGAGCAACCTTCCCTCTAAGGTGCGCGCCTGTGCAATTGCGCACTGTTCAAGCGTCCTCTGCGCACGGCAAATCTATGCCACGCACAAAATCAAGTGAAAAAATAAACGCATAACAATTTTCGACACACGGACACGACAGAGAAAACAGTTTTCGTCATCATTGTTCAAATATTGTATTGTCTGTCGAGACGCTTATCTCCATTCGGTGTCACACGTCCACACCATCAAAATGCCGAGGCAAACATTTCCAGATCAACACCGTATGAAAAAAATAGTGATTTTTTTAGTTGTGATTTCCTTCTCTGCATGAAAGTTTAAAAGTAGCATATATTAATGCAGTATGAAGAAGAATGTTTTAATGTAGACACATAGAATCATCATACTGCTGTGATTATATGCATCAAGTGTTCATTCAAGGCTAAGGCAAAATATCGAGATATATACGGGACGGCGTGGCGAACTTGGTAGAGTGGCCGTGCCAGCAATCGGAGTGTTGCTGGTTACTGGGGTTCAATCCCCACCTTCAAAAATCTATCAAAATGTTTTAGTAGTAAATGTTTTAGTGCCATTTCTAATATAAAGTAGTGTAAAGTTCTTATATCTGTCAGTAAACTCGCCAGTTCCTGTATTTAAATGACAAAAACAGTTCCTATCGTTACACGACAACAACAGTTCCTATTGCCACACGACAACAACAGTTATTTTTGTTATACGACAATAACAGTTCCTATTGTTACAAGACAATAACAGTTCCTATCGTTACACGACAACAACAGTTCCTATTGCCACACGACAACAACAGTTATTTTTGTTATACGACAATAACAGTTCCTATTGTTACAAGACAATAACAGTTCCTATTGTTACACAACAACAACATTGCTTCTTGTTAGACACCAATAACGGTTCTTATTGCTAGAAAGCAACACCAGTTCCTATTGTTAGATAACATCAACAGTTCCAGTTGTTAGATAGCATCAACAGTTCTAATTGTTACACTACAGTAAGAGTTTATATGGTTAGACAACAACAACAGTTCCTATTGTTACATGACAACAACAGTTCTTATTGTTACAAGACAACAACAGTTCCTATTGTTAATACGACAACAAAATTCCTATTGTTACACGACAACAACAGTTCCTATTGTCACACGAGAACAGTTCCTATTGTTACACGACAATAACAGTTCATATCGTTACACGACAACAACAGTTCCTAACGTTACACGACAACAACAGTTCCTATCGTTACATGACAACAAAAGTTCCTATCGTTACACGACAACAACAGTTCCTATCGTTACAAGACAACAACAGTTTCTATCATTACACGACAACAACAGTTTCTATCGTTACACGACAACAACAGTTCCTATCGTTACATGACAACAACAGTTACAGGACTGAAAAACACCTAGGAGGAGATACCATAGAAGTCCACTCTCTAAGATAAATGCTGTACATTGTTTGAATAAAACTACTGTACTTGTTTGTACTACATTCTATTGTATTGATTGTCACACAATATTTATTTGATAACAGTTTATTTTTAATGTTAATTAAAAATAACAACAATAGTGTTACGATCCGCTGCCCGGATCATAGTTTGTTTATGTTTGAGTCACATGTTTTCAGCACCTTGATTTTGTTTGTTTTCAGTTGCCATGTCAACTGATTACATTCACCTGCCTCTGGTTAGTGTTCGGGACGCGCACCTGTTGCCCGGGCACTAATCAGAGGGCTATTTAGTCTTTGCCCTGGCCTCACTCAGTCTGGCTTCCTAGTTTGTTCTTACACAACTGATGACGACGATTATTTCCTGTTTCTTAGCTACTAGTTCTCACGCTAGGCTATTTTGGTTTGCTAGCTCCCACGCTAGTCCTTTTGTTTTGCCTTTTGTGCTACGTGCATGTCTTTTTGTTATTCACCGTATGATTTATATGTTAAATAAATCATATTCCTACCTGCAAGCTGTGTCCGAAGCCGTCTGCATCCTTGGGAGAACACACCCGCATCACGATGCGACCACGTCGTTACAGTAGGAAGCCAGCAGAAGACAATTCTCCCGCATCGGCTAACGAGGAGTGGGACGAAGGTACGCTCATGGTGTTGCGAGCGATGGAAGCCGAGACGCTTCGCTATTCGACGGAGGAGAGGTCGAATCTCATGTGGGGAGCTGGAGGCTCTCTTATCCCCATCGACTCCCTCTGGTCGGAAGACATCGCCGCTACACCGCAGTACCGGGCGCGCCGTCAAAGACGGAAGCCGGCCAGAAGGTCTTTCCCTCGCGGCCAAGACGCGCCGCTCCTGCAAACTCCTCCCCCGGACCGAAGCAAGCTACATGCAGCTCAAGCTCCCCCTCCTCAGATGTTTGGCAACCCCATCGACCACTTCGCCAAACAGTTTTCCGATTGGGCTGTCAGTCACATGGACAGCTACAACAATGACATCATGGCGCCCCCCGAAGAGGTAACTCCGCCCACTTCAGATGACGTCATTGATCAAGATTTTTTTTCCATATCTTCTGCTTCTTACTGTCAGCCAATACCAAATGACTTTTATTCTAAGATAAAACATTATCAGGACATTTTTGTTAAGTGTAAGTCTAGTCAGTCACATTCTGATTTTCAAACTCCACCTCCAGTGACTTTGGTTCCGCCCTCAGTGACTATTGCTCCGCCCACTCCTCTGTTTTCTCCCTCCTGGTCGTCCCTACAGTCCCATGATATTGGGAAGACTAACAGTCAATTTGGACAATTTAAAGAGGAGGAGTATACCCCCCTCCATACCTCCCCCCACCCACCCTTGAAGACGGTTCCAAACCGCAAAGAGCGCGTCTGGTATCCGCGTCTTGAGGGGGGGGCTAGTACTGGGAACTGTGCTAGTGGGGTGGCACAACTGCGCTCAGCTAAGCCGCAACCTCCTGCACGGCCACCGCCACCAGTTTTTCGGCGTGTTAAGCCGCAACCTCCTGCCCGGCCACCGCCACCAGTTTTTCGGCGTGCTAAGCCGCAACCCCCTGCACGGCCACCGCCACCAGTTTTTCGGCGTGCTAAACCGCAACCTCCTGCACGGCCACCGCCACCAGTCCTTCGGCCTGCTAAGCCACAACCGCCAGCTAGGCCACCTCCAGCTGCACCTCGGCTAGCATCTGCACCTGTTCCTGCACCTCGGCTGACACACCAAGCTTCGTCTCCTGTACCTCCACCATGCCAAGCTCCACCATGCCAAGTTCCTCGGCTGGTTCTCACACCAGCGCCGGCTCCAAGGCTAGTTCCCACACCAGCACCGGCTCCAAGGCTGGTTCTCACACCAGCGCCGGCTCCAAGGCTGGTTCTCACACCAGCGCCGGCTCCAAGGCTGGTTCTCACACCAGCGCCGGCTCCAAGGCTGGTTCTCACACCAGCGCCGGCTCCAAGGCTGGTTCTCACACCAGCGCCGGCTCCAAGGCTGGTTCTCACACCAGCGCCGGCTCCAAGGCTGGTTCCCACACCAGCGCCGGCTCCAAGACCAACCCCTGTCCCTGTTCCGAGGCTAGCACGAGTCGCGGCTCCAAGACTTGCACTAGAACCTGCACCAGCTGCCGCGACGACGTCTCCTCCTGCCTCCACGGCGACGACGTCTCCTCCTGCCTCCACGGCGACGACGACTCCTCCTGCCTCCACGGCGACGACGACTCCTCCTGCCTCCACGGCGACGACGACTCCTCCTGCCTCCACGGCGACGACGACTCCTCCTGCCTCCACGGCGACGTCGACTCCTCCTGCCTCCACGGCGACGTCGACTCCTCCTGCCTCCACGGCGACGTCGACTCCTCCTGCCTCCACGGCGACGTCGACTCCTCCTGCATCCACGGCGACGTCGACTCCTCCTGCCTCCACGCCGACGTCGACTCCTCCTGCCTCCACGGCGACGACGTCTCCTCCTGCCTCCACGGCGACGACGACTCCTCCTGCCTCCACGGCGACGTCGACTCCTCCTGCCTCCACGGCGACGTCAACTCCTCCTGCATCCACGGCGACGTCGACTCCTCCTGCCTCCACGGCGACGTCTGCTCTCTCCTCGTCTCCGGTGGGCTTTTCCAGGACGCCGCCACCTTCCTCGCCCTCATCGTCGTCTCAGCAACCTCGAGTGGTCTGGCTGCGCAAGCGGTGCTCTCGGAGGTTTGCGTATGGACGCCAGTGGCGCAAACAGCAGCGACACCCGAGAAGTAGACTTAGAACTCTCCGGCTGCTGAACTTCTGGCGCCACTCACGCACACCTTCTCGGCAGCCACGAATGTGGCCTTTCCGTGGTCGCCCCCCTCGCCGGCGGCAGCGGCGTTCCACTCGCCGCCGCCACCTGACTCTTCCCCGGTGGATTCGGGGACACGTGGCCTGGCGACCCACCACCAAATCCTCCCTCCGCCCTCCCTTGACTCCAGAACTGTTTCTTGTTTTTTGGGTTCTAGTTTTATTTTGTGTCAAGGGACATCTGGAATCTGTCCTTTAAGGGGGGGGTACTGTTACGATCCGCTGCCCGGATCATAGTTTGTTTATGTTTGAGTCACATGTTTTCAGCACCTTGATTTTGTTTGTTTTCAGTTGCCATGTCAACTGATTACATTCACCTGCCTCTGGTTAGTGTTCGGGACGCGCACCTGTTGCCCGGGCACTAATCAGAGGGCTATTTAGTCTTTGCGCTGGCCTCACTCGGTCTGGCTTCCTAGTTTGTTCTTACACAACTGATGACGACGATTATTTCCTGTTTCTTAGCTACTAGTTCTCACGCTAGGCTATTTTGGTTTGCTAGCTCCCACGCTAGCCCTTTTGTTTTGCCTTTTGTGCTACGTGCATGTCTTTTTGTTATTCACCGTATGATTTATATGTTAAATAAATCATATTCCTACCTGCAAGCTGTGTCCGAAGCCGTCTGCATCCTTGGGAGAACACACCCGCATCACAATGCGACCACGTCGTTACAAATAGGTTTTAATATTTGCGGGGCTAAGCAGGCACTACGCCTGACGTTGGAGATCGAATTGTGGATTTACAACTAAAGTTGAGGTACTACGGCCTGTACAGTAGCATCAAAGCACTACTGAGTGAAGATGAGTATGCTATGTTAGCTTCTGGCACCAGAAATGCTTTCAATTTGTTGACTTTCAACACATGCGTGATGGACACTTGCAATACAAATAGAAAAGAATAGAAGGACTCATAATGGGCCATGGAGGTTGTTATTGTCAAACAATAAAAGCCAACCTGTTACAAGCGCAGCATGGCAAGATATTCATCCCAAATAAATCCTCACATTGAAGGCAGAACAACAAGTTTGCAGAAGCTTATGAAAAGAAAATACAGATTCTTATGCTTCCTGCTTTGAAACAGCGAGTAAAATATGCTCATGTGCATTTCTATCATGGCTCATAAAAGAAAGGTTTACAAGGAGGCAGTTCACTGTTGGCCCTTGCAATGACAAATGGCACTAAACCTATTCAACTAGGACGATGAATCAAAAGTGAGTATTGGAACAGCGAGTGTTTCAGTTGTTGAAGGTGAGAACAAGTCTTGCATGCGTGGAAGCAACAAGAATCCTTCCAGTCTTTCTATTGATTTGGTGGCTGTTCAATAGAGACTTGAGATGCTGCGAGATTTCTCAGCAAGCTCATAAAACTGTCCGAGTGTTGGAGATGCTCAAGGGTTATTTGTGACTGACCGGCAGGATTCATGCACTCAACACATCAACTTCTCCAATCTTGAGCTGTTTCAATCAGGGCTGCACGACTAATCCACATCAAAGTTTGAATTAGTGTTTTTTTACTGCGGTTGACTGACAGACATGTCAAACCTCATCTAATTTTTCCAACTGGGAATAAAAATGCACTTCAAGATGTTCAATATTAATTCAAGTTACATTGTTGCTCACAAAAATGCATTATTATTATATATTATGATGACATTATAAACACTGTTTAGATATCATTTTTTCAGTTAAAGAGCATGATGTAGACAAAAGTTCTAAGTCAAACATTTTATTGCATATTGTTCTGATGATATATAACATATTGTATATAAGTTATTGTATATTTGATACATACCATTGTATTTATGAAATTGTTGATTTGAAATATAAATATATGATATATATGATGTTGTGTATGATGTGTATATGACATATATAATATTGTATACCGTATATTACCAAATAAACGCCCTTGGGCAAATAACCGCCCATTTCCTAATAAATGATAAATGGGTTGTACTTGTATAGCGCTTTTCTACCTTCAAGGTACTCAAAGCGCTTTGACACTACTTCCACATTTACCCATTCACACACACATTCACACACTGATGGAGGGAGCTGCCATGCAAGGCGCTAACCAGCACCCATCAGGAGCAAGGGTGAAGTGTCTTGCTCAGGACACAACGGACATGACGAGGTTGGTACTAGGTGGGGATTGAACCAGGGACCCTTGGGTTGCGCACGGCCACTCTCCCACTGCGCCACTGCCGGGGTCTGACCCCATTTTGTGAATTAACCGCCTCTTCCTAATAACCGCCTATGTCCAAATAGCCGCCCATGGGCTGTTATAATTTAGATTAAAATCATATTGATTTCATTAAGCCCAATGTATAAGCTAAAAGGAAAAGCAAAGGTGCAGTAATTCTGGTAATTACGGTAACAGCAGACGTATGGAGTCCAGAGAGTTACATGACAATCAAAGGCTTAACGAAATCTGTGCCGTGATGGCTTACGTTACGTGGGGATTCTGGGTAATCAACATATTGCAATGGGTCACCGCATATAGCGTAACACACACTCAACGACAACAACAAACCCACGAGGAAAAGTTTCAACACGGCAAGCAACAGTAGCAGTGAGTTGAATGAACAGGATACCGGTACACCACAACTGATGGACGGGAATACTTTAAGGGGGAAGAAGAACAGAAAGTTTGACTTAAAGTTCAAAGCTAGCGGTTGTGAAGTATGCGGAGCAGAATTCTGGTTTGGCAGCGGCCAGGCAGTTTAACGTTGACCCAAAACGTGTACGAGAATGGAAACAAAAAAAGGGACAACTACTATCTCAGTCGGCAATCGATGTAAAACGGGCTCGCTTATCTGGTGGAGGTAGGAAGAAAGTGAGCGACGAGCTTGATGCTAATTTGTGTCAGTATCTCTTGTTTTTTTGTTTGCATGTTTACAATAGCTATTACATTTAAAGTTTTTTGTACGAAAAAAAAATACTGGACAGTAACCATTGTAACCAAATAATGGCCTGGTGCAGGCTGGTGCAAAAATAAATAAAAGCCTTGTGCAAATAACCGCCTGCTTCTTTTAAACGCCTGTCTCCAAAACCGATTTTGTGAAATAAACGCCCGGGCTACTATTTGGTAATATACGGTATATGATATATTTGATATTGTATATATGATTATGATATTGTATTGTGTATATATTATATTGTATGTATGATATGATGTTGTATATATGATACATATGATATTGTATCTATGATATTTTATGATATATATGATATGGCATATTTGATGTATATGATATTGTATGATATATATATGATATTGAATAAATAATATATATGATATTGTATATATGATATTGCATATGTGATATTGTATGATATACAGTAGTGGTCAAAAGTTTACATACACTTGTAAAGAACATAATGTCATGGCTGTTTTGAGTTTCCAATAATTTCTACAACTCTTATTTTTTTGTGATAAAGTGATTGGAGCACATACTTGTTTGTCTCAAAAAACATTCATGAAGTCCCCTCACCTCCCAGGGGGTGATCAAGGGTGATGGGTCAAATGCAGAGAATAATTTCGCCACACCTAGTGTGTGTGTGACAATCATTGGTACTTTAACTTTAACTTAACTTTTTATGAATTTATTATGAGTCTACTGAAAATGTTACAATATATATATATATATATATATATATATATATATATATATATATATATATATATATATATATATATATATATATATATATATATATATATATTAGGGGTGTAACGGTACACAAAAATTTTGGTTCGGTACGTACCTCGGTTTAGAGGTCACGGTTCGGTTCATTTTTGGTACAGTAAGAAAACAACTAAATATAAATTTTTGGGTTATTTATTTACCAAATTTGCAAAATCTTCCACCAAAAATATTTTTCTTACTGGAATATTTGATGTGAAGAAATCCGAACCTTGGATAGGTCAATAATTCATAATAACATTGATTTTGATTCAATATTATGTTTTGAGCAATGACAGTTTGAAAGAAAAAAACAGCTTTGTTTTATTATTTTATTATATATTTTTAGAATGTGCCGTGGGCCTTTAAAACATTAGCTGTGGGCCGCAAATGACCTCCGGGGCACACTTTTGATACCCCTGCTATAGATAATAAAAAAATAAATCTGATAAATCTATCGATAAAAAGCAGAGCCTGGCGACGCATGCGCGTTTATCATAACTCTCTCGCTCTTTCTGTCTCTGCCCCTCCCTCACCAATGCTGCTGCGCGCACAATTTGTTTTGTTTTTAACCCCTTCTTAACCCTGAACTTACATTGAAAATACATGCAACTCTAACTCAAAATGCCGGACATTTGAGGCACTTAAGAAACTCCGCCCGAACCGAACCGTTACACCTCTAATATGTGTATATATATATATATATATATATATATATATATATATATATATATATATATATATATATATATATATATATGTATGTATGTATATATATATATATATATATATGTATGTATGTATATATATTAGGGGTGTAACGGTACGTGTATTTGTATACATATCAAAACAACACCAAATTAAAGTGCACTTTTTGTACAGAACGCCACTACAATAGTTTAAAACAAATAAAGGGCACTTTTGTGCATGATGTCACACAAGATATTTCAATAACTGTCAAATAAAAATGAGCTGCACAATAGGAAATCAAATAGTATATGTCCTTCGCTATGTGGTAGGTTCCTGCGGACGTTATCTCCTTATGTTGTTGATTTTTTTTTCATACGGTGTTGATGTGGAAATTGTTGCTTCGGCATGTTGTGGGTGTGGCACCGAACGGAGATGTTGACATGCAGTTTCAAGCACTCTTCATTCTCTAGCGGGTGACTTTTCAAATGATGCTACACATTAGCAGTGCTGCTACTTTTTGTAGCAACGCTTTTGCCGCATAATTGTTCAACACATTCCCGCTTGAAGCCAAACCACCGCCAGACGATGCACCCCGTGCTGTTTTTCTTGGGAATTAATTCTTCCTCCATTTGTTACCAGATTCGCACCTTCTTTCTCTTGTATTACCGCTCGCAACGCACCATTAGCATCACAGCTAATGTCACCCATGTAGCTACCTGTATGCTCGGGGAGGGCGTGTGACATTGCAAGCGTGACGTATGTAAGAAGGTGCGCTTGTTTATGTCTCTGTGAGAAGGAGAGACAAGAAAGCAACTGTGTGAGAACATATACTCTAATATCACGATATAGTCATTTTCTATATCGCACAGAGACAAACCCACGATATATCGAGTATATCGATATATCGCCCAGCCCTAATATATATATATATATATATATATAGCCCTAATGTGTGTATATATATATATATATATATATATATATATATATATATATATATATATATATATATATATATATATATATATATATATATAGCCCTAATGTGTATATATATATATATATATACACCCCTAATATATATACATACATATATATATATATATATATATATATATATATATATATATATATATATATATATATATATATGTATGTATATATATTAGGGGTGTAACGGTACGTGTATTTGTATTGAACCATTTCGGTACGGGGGTTTCGGTTCGGTTCGGAGGTGTACCGAACGAGTTTCCGCACGGACATATTAAGTAGCGTACCGCACGTTGTGTAAACAATGCACACCGAGGCACAACACACGGCATGCTAGCACCGACCGGGCCACACCCACAAAATGCCGAAGCAACAATTTCCACATCAACACCGTATGAAAAAAAATTTAACAACAGTATGTATATATACACATATATATGTATATATATATATATATATATATATATATATATATATATATATATATATATATATATATATATATATTATATATATATATATATATATATATATATATATATATATTATATATATATATATATATATATATATATATATATATATATATATATATATATATATATATATATATATATATACACACACACATATACAGGTAAAAGCCAGTAAATTAGAATATTTTGAAAAACTTGATTTATTTCAGTAATTGCATTCAAAAGGTGTAACTTGTACATTATATTTATTCATTGCACACAGACTGATGCATTCAAATGTTTATTTCATTTAATTTTGATGATTTGAAGTGGCAACAAATGAAAATCCAAAATTCCGTGTGTCACAAAATTAGAATATTACTTAAGGCTAATACAAAAAAGGGATTTTTAGAAATGTTGGCCAACTGAAAAGTGTGAAAATGAAAAATATGAGCATGTACAATACTCAATACTTGGTTGGAGCTCCTTTTGCCTCAATTACTGCGTTAATGCGGCGTGGCATGGAGTCGATGAGTTTCTGGCACTGCTCAGGTGTTATGAGAGCCCAGGTTGCTCTGATAGTGGCCTTCAACTCTTCTGCGTTTTTGGGTCTGGCATTCTGCATCTTCCTTTTCACAATACCCCACAGATTTTCTATGGGGCTAAGGTCAGGGGAGTTGGCGAGCCAATTTAGAACAGAAATACCATGGTCCGTAAACCAGGCACGGGTAGATTTTGCGCTGTGTGCAGGCGCCAAGTCCTGTTGGAACTTGAAATCTCCATCTCCATAGAGCAGGTCAGCAGCAGGAAGCATGAAGTGCTCTAAAACTTGCTGGTAGACGGCTGCGTTGACCCTGGATCTCAGGAAACAGAGTGGACCGACACCAGCAGATGACATGGCACCCCAAACCACCACTGATGGTGGAAACTTTACACTAGACTTCAGGCAACGTGGATCCTGTGCCTCTCCTGTCTTCCTCCAGACTCTGGGACCTCGATTTCCAAAGGAAATGCAAAATTTGCATGGTTAGGTGATGGTTTGGGGTGCCATGTCATCTGCTGGTGTCGGTCCACTCTGTTTCCTGAGATCCAGGGTCAACGCAGCCGTCTACCAGCAAGTTTTAGAGCACTTCATGCTTCCTGCTGCTGACCTGCTCTATGGAGATGGAGATTTCAAGTTCCAACAGGACTTGGCGCCTGCACACAGCGCAAAATCTACCCGTGCCTGGTTTACAGACCATGGTATTTCTGTTCTAAATTGGCCCGCCAACTCCCCTGACCTTAGCCCCATAGAAAATCTGTGGGGTATTGTGAAAAGGAAGATGCAGAATGCCAGACCCAAAAACGCAGAAGAGTTGAAGGCCACTATCAGAGCAACCTGGGCTCTCATAACACCTGAGCAGTGCCAGAAACTCATCGACTCCATGCCACGCCGCATTAACGCAGTAATTGAGGCAAAAGGAGCTCCAACCAAGTATTGAGTATTGTACATGCTCATATTTTTCATTTTCATACTTTTCAGTTGGCCAACATTTCTAAAAATCCCTTTTTTGTATTAGCCTTAAGTAATATTCTAATTTTGTGACACACGGAATTTTGGATTTTCATTTGTTGCCACTTCAAATCATCAAAATTAAATGAAATAAACATTTGAATGCATCAGTCTGTGTGCAATGAATAAATATAATGTACAAGTTACACCTTTTGAATGCAATTACTGAAATAAATCAAGTTTTTCAAAATATTCTAATTTACTGGCTTTTACCTGTATATACACATATATATATATATATATATATATATATATATATATATATATATATATATATATATACATATATATATATATATATATATATACATATACTGTATACATGTACACATATACATACACATATGTATATATACACATATATATATACATTAGAGATGCGCGGATAGGCAATTATTTCATCCGCAACCGCATCAGAAAGTCGTCAACCATCCGCCATCCACCCGATGTAACATTTGATCAGAACTGCACCCGCCCGCCATCCGCCCGCACCCGCCCGTTGTTATATATCTAATATAGACGATGCAAGGCATTAGTGAGGCATACCTGCCAACTACTCCGGTTTTCCCGTAATTCGTACGGTTTTCATCAACCTATTCCGGGTTACGGTTGCAGTGATAAAAAATACGGTTTTTCATTAATTAAAAAAAAAAAAGGGTGAAAACTACGCGAATTGCACCTTGTGCAGACAAGATTTTTCGATCGGACACGGAGGAATTAGCGATGTAAAAGACCATGTTGGGACAAAAAAACACAAGTCTAATGCCGTTGCTAGCGATACAAGTGGAAAACTTTCAACGTTTTTCGTCGCCCAAACAGATTCTTTGGATGTGATAAATGCCGAAGTTTTATTTACGGAGGCAATAATTGAGCATGGACTTCCAATCGCACTGGCTGATCACATGGGACAGTTAAATGTTTGTAATGCAACATTTAAAAATCATTACGCGGTGATCGCGGTCCCAAAAATAAACTTTTCTTGCATGATAATGTCCAGAAAAACTCGCTTTATATTACTATAGAGTCCTTTTAACGAATGAGTTTGATGGTTTATCACAAACCTTAAATGAAAGAAGTCCTTTGTTCTCCTGCACCATGTATGCGATTTGGCCTTGCTTCGTGTTTGGTGCGCAATCCTGTCGGCTGTATTTCACAGCACGTCTTTGACAACTTGAAGTGGCATAAAACATTTAAAACAAAGGGGTTATAGGAACAATCACTTTCAGTGTTTTATGCCACTTCAAGTTGTCAAAGACGGTATGCTGGTGCCCGACTGCCACAAGTGGAACAAACATTTGAAACAAAGGGGTTATAGGAACAATCACTTTCAGTGTTTTATGCCACTTCAAGTAAACTTATCATAAAGTTACCATATCATTTTTGCAGTATGATCAATCTGATAGAATAAATTTGGATTTTAGCCACAAAAAGATAATGACACCAATGTTATCTATTAGAATTGTTTAGTACTGTTATACTGTTAAAAGTGTTTATACTATTTATGCTTTCAAGTCCAAGTTGAAGAAATCTTGTTAAATGTTGACAGCATAACTACCAAAATACAGAAGTATGTCCTTAATATTTTTGCAGTGCTATTTCTGTTGAAAAGTTCAAATGATTACATTAGAGATGTGATGTGCCACTTTTCAAGTGTCTGATGGCTTAAATTAATTTTCATTAATTTTTCATATTTTGAATTCTTTTGAAAGGCTTACAAAAAAACTACATTTGAATTGTAATTCCATGCTATTGACAGGACTATTAATTGTAATGAAGTTAGCTTACCATGTTTACAGTATGATAATTGTAATAGAAATGTGAATTTTAGGCACAGAATATTTTTTACAATTGAACAAGGCAGTAGATTATACAAGCTTGGACAGAAAGTTAATAATGACACCAATTTTTTTTTTAATGGAATTGTTTAGTACTGTTTTACCATTTGTTTACTGTAAAAAGTGTTTATACTGTTTATACTTTCAATTAACAAATTGAAGTCTTGTGAAAGGTTGACAGGATAACTGGCATTAACTGTCAAAATAATTTCAAACTATTGAAGTTAGCTTACAGAATAAACATGTCAATCAACCCATATGATTTTTGCTGTAATATTTTTGTTTTGAAAAGTCACTGTGACTGATAGAAAAGTGATGGTTTTAGCAACATTTTAACCTGTCTGAATGCTAATAATCATTTTGCGTCGGGGGGCGAAGCCCTGAACCCTCCACCAGGACTTTGTCCTGGACCTACCGGGGCCTGCGGCCCTTGGACCCTGGCTACTAGGTTTTTCTGATTTCAAAAGTTGGCAGGTATGGTGAGGTTATAAAGCTTTTTGCCTGTTAAAGAAAGGAGACTGATCCAATGCAGCACAGACATTCGCGTGCCACGCTGTCACGACCCAGACGCACACCAGTGCGCAATCATATGGGAGCCGCGCTGAGCGCACCTCCAAGCGCGTCTCGCTGCCGGCGACGGCCGGGTATATGGGCCCGACGCTCCAGCGCCATCCATTTTCAGGGCTAGTTGATTCGGCAGGTGGGTTGTTACACACTCCTTAGCGGGTTCCGACTTCCATGGCCACCGTCCTGCTCTCTATATCAACCAGGGTGAGCCCCACCCCTTTCGTGAGCGCACTGCGCGCGGAGTGACCCCTGTTACGCGCCCCCGGCAACAGGGGTGGCGGGCAGGTAAGCTGCGCGGGCGGAGCGCGCGGAGTGACCCCTGTTACGAGCCCCCGGCCACGGGGGTGGCGGGCAGGTAAGCTGCTTACCTGCTGCGCGTGACGCCGGCCGCAGCGAAGGCGGACGAGGCGGGGTGTCGGTGCGGTGGGCGCGGTGGTGACCCTGGACGTGCGTCGGGCCCTTCTCGCGGATCGCCTCAGCTACGGCTCCCGGTGGGGCCCTCTCGGGGGAAGGGGCCTCGGTCCCGGACCCCGGCGAGGCGTCCCTTCTCCGCTCCGTAAAAGTGTCCATCTCTTTTCTTTTTTTTTCTTCTGTTGTGGCATATGCAGCAGGTGCCTGCTCGTTTTTCGTATGTGGGTAACAACATTTAACTATGTATGTATATTTCCGAATTGGTTTAACTGCCACCCGCCTGAATCTATTTAAAATCTAATTTTGTTTTATTTCAACCGCCCGACCCGACCCGACCCGACCCGCGGATAAAATCTAATTTTTTTTTATTTCAACCGCCCGATCCGCGGATAATCCGCGGACTCCGCGGTTGTGCCCGCAAACCGCGCATCTCTAATATACATACACACATATATATATATATATATATATATATATATATATATATATATATATATATATATATATACACACATGCACATATATATATACATACACATATATACATACATACTAGAGATGCGCGGTTT